>NW_026892833.1:0-2500 GCF_033815535.1 Pezoporus flaviventris
TCTAACCCTAACCCCTAACCCTAACCCTAACCCTAACCCTAAGCTTTCACCAGCTTTCCCTCCTGGCTCTTCGATTGTGGGAGCAGACGGCAACTGTTCGTGCTCTACTCACTGTGCAGCTGGGCAGCCGAGAGCAAGCTCCGAAGAGGGTGCATTCAAATGGACCTTTAGGTATGAAAGCGAGGAGCGACAGCAATGATGGTGACACCGTTGCAAAGCTGACTGTGTGCTGAAGATGCCCAGCACATGCTTTCCCTCCTGGCTCTTCGGATCTGGGAGCAGAAGCCAGACGTTCGTGCACTAATCGTTCTGCCCCTGGGCAGCCGAGAACAAGCTTCGGAGAGGTTGCATTCAAATGGACTTTTAAGTATGAAAGCGAGGAGCGACAGCAATGATGGTGACACCGTTGCAAAGCTGACTGTGTGCTGAAGATGCCCAGCACATGCTTTCCCTCCTGGCTCTTCGGCTCTGGGAGCAGAGGCCAGACGTTCGTGCTCTAATCGCTGTGCTACTTGGCAGCTCAGAGCAAGCTCCGTAGAGGTTGCATTCGAGTGGACTTTTAGGTATGAAAGCGAGGAGCGACAGCAATGATGGTGACACCGTTGCAAAGCTAACTGTGTGCTGAAGATGCCCAGCACATGCTTTCCCTCCTGGCTCTTCGGCGCTGGGAGCAGAGGCCAGACGTTCGTGCACTAATCGCTGAGCTTCTGGGCAGCTGAGAAGCAGCTTTGCAGAGGTTGCATTCAAATGTACTTTTAGGTATGAAACCGAGGAGTGACAGCAATAATGGTGACAGCATTGCAAAGCTGACTGTGTGCTGAAGATGCCCCGCAAATGCTTTCCCTCCTGGCTCTTCGACTGTGGGAGCAGACGGCAACCCTAACCCTAACCCTAACCCTATCCCAACCCTAACCCTAACCCTAACCCTAACCCTACCCCTAACCCTAACCCTAACCCTAAACCTAACCCTAAACCTAACCATAACCCTAAGCCTAACCCTAACCCCTAACCCTAACCCTAACCCTAACCCCTAACCCTAACCCCTAACCCTAACCCTAACCCTAAGCTTTCACCAGCTTTCCCTCCTGGCTCTTCGATTGTGGGAGCAGACGGCAACTGTTCGTGCTCTACTCACTGTGCTGCTGGGCAGCCGAGAGCAAGCTCCGAAGAGGGTGCATTCAAATGGACCTTTAGGTATGAAAGCGAGGAGCGACAGCAATGATGGTGACACCGTTGCAAAGCTAACTGTGTGCTGAAGATGCCCAGCACATGCTTTCCCTCCTGGCTCTTCGACTGTGGGAGCAGACGGCAACCGTTCGTGCTCTACTCACTGTGCTGCTGGGCAGCCGAGAGCAAGCTCCGAAGAGGGTGCATTCAAATGGACCTTTAGGTATGAAAGCGAGGAGCGACAGCAATGATGGTGACACCGTTGCAAAGCTGACTGTGTGCTGAAGATGCCCAGCACATGCTTTCCCTCCTGGCTCTTCGACTGTGGGAGCAGACGGCAACCGTTCGTGCTCTACTCACTGTGCTGCTGGGCAGCCGAGAGCAAGCTCTGAAGAGGGTGCATTCAAATGGACCTTTAGGTATGACACTGAGGAGCGACAGCAATGATGGTGACACCGTTGCAAAGCTGACTGTGTGCTGAAGATGCCCAGCATATGCTTTCCCTCCTGGCTCTTCGACTGTGGGAGCAGACGGCAACCGTTCGTGCTCTACTCACTGTGCTGCTGGGCAGCCGAGAGCAAGCTCCGAAGAGGGCGCTTTCAAATGGACCTTTCGGTATGAAAGCGAGGAGCGACAGCAATGATGGTGACACCGTTGCAAAGCTGACTGTGTGCTGAAGATGCCCAGCACATGCTTTCCCTCCTGGCTCTTCGACTGTGGGAGCAGACGGCAACCGTTCGTGCTCTACTCACTGTGCTGCTGGGCAGCCGAGAGCAAGCTCTGAAGAGGGTGCATTCATATGGACCTTTAGGTATGACACTGAGGAGCGACAGCAATGATGGTGACACCGTTGCAAAGCTGACTGTGTGCTGAAGATGCCCAGCACATGCTTTCCCTCCTGGCTCTTCGACTGTGGGAGCAGACGGCAACCGTTCGTGCTCTACTCACTGTGCTGCTGGGCAGCCGAGAGCAAGCTCCGAAGAGGGCGCTTTCAAATGGACCTTTCGGTATGAAAGCGAGGAGCGACAGCAATGATGGTGACACCGTTGCAAAGCTGACTGTGTGCTGAAGATGCCCAGCACATGCTTTCCCTCCTGGCTCTTCGGCGCTGGGAGCAGAGGCCAGACGTTCGTGCACTAATCGCTGAGCTTCTGGGCAGCTGAGAAGCAGCTTTGGAGAGGTTGCATTCAAATGTACTTTTAGGTATGAAACCGAGGAGTGACAGCAATAATGGTGACAGCATTGCAAAGCTGACTGTGTGCTGAAGATGCCCCGCACATGCTTTCCCTCCTGGCTCTTCGGATCTGGGAGCAGAAGCCAGACGTTCGTGCAC
>NW_026892833.1:47500-243913 GCF_033815535.1 Pezoporus flaviventris
GCTCTTCGACTGTGGGAGCAGACGGCAACCGTTCGTGCTCTACTCACTGTGCTGCTGGGCAGCCGAGAGCAAGCTCCGAAGAGGGTGCATTCAAATGGACCTTTAGGTATGAAAGCGAGGAGCGACAGCAATGATGGTGACACCGTTGCAAAGCTGAGTGTGTGCTGAAGATGCCCAGCACATGCTTTCCCTCCTGGCTCTTCGGCTCTGGGAGCAGAGGCCAGACGTTCGTGCTCTACTGACTGTGCTGCTGGGCAGCCAAGAGCAACGAGCAGAGAAGTTGGATTCAAATGAACTTCTCGGTATGAAAGTGAGGAGCGACAGCAATGATGGAGGCACTGTTGCAAAGCTGACTGTGTGCAGAAGATTCAGAGCACCAGCTTTCCCTCCTGGCTCTTCGATTGTGGGAGCAGACGGCAACTGTTCGTGCTCTACTCACTGTGCAGCTGGGCAGCCGAGAGCAAGCTCCGAAGAGGGTGCATTCAAATGGACCTTTAGGTATGACACTGAGGAGCGACAGCAATGATGGTGACACCGTTGCAAAGCTGACTGTGTGCTGAAGATGCCCAGCACATGCTTTCCCTCCTGGCTCTTCGACTGTGGGAGCAGACGGCAACCGTTCGTGCTCTACTCACTGTGCTGCTGGGCAGCCGAGAGCAAGCTCCGAAGAGGGCGCTTTCAAATGGACCTTTCGGTATGAAAGCGAGGAGCAACAGCAATGATGGTGACACTGTTGCAAAGCTGACTGTGTGCTGAAGATGCCCAGCACATGCTTTCCCTCCTGGCTCTTCGGCTCTGATAGCAGAGGCCAGACGTTCGTGCTCTACTAACTGTGCTGCTGGGCAGCCAAGAGAAACGAGCAGAGAAGTTGGATTCAAATGAACTTCTCGGTATGAAAGTGAGGAGCGACAGCAATGATGGAGGCACTGCTGCAAAGCTAACTGTGTGCTGAAGATGCCCAGCACATGCTTTCCCTCATGGCTCTTCGACTGTGGGAGCAGACGGCAACCGTTCGTGCTCTACTCACTGTGCTGCTGGGCAGCCGAGAGCAAGCTCCGAAGAGGGTGCATTCAAATGGACCTTTAGGTATGAAACCGAGGAGAGACTGCAATGATGGTGACACCGTTGCAAAGCTGCTTGTGTGCTGAAGAGGCCCTGCACTAGCTTTCCCTGATGATCCTTCTGCCGTGTGAGCAGATGCCACTGTTCATTCTGTGCTGACTGTGTTGCTGCGCAGCAGAGAGCAGCCTCTGGACTGATTCCATTCAAATGCTTTTCCTGTATGAAAGTGAGCAGTGAAAGCAACGATGGAGGCACCAATGTAAACGTGGTTGTGTGCTGAACAGGTGCAGCACCAGCTTTCTATCCTGGCTCTTCTGCTGTGGGAGCAGAGGCCAAACGTTCGTGCTGTACTCACTGTGCTGCTGGGCAGCTGAGAGAGACCACCTGAGAATTTGAATCAAATGGACTTTTAGGTATGAATCCGAGGAGAGACTGCAATGATGGTGACCCCGTTGCAAAGCTGCGTGTGTGCTGAAGAAGCAGAGCACTAGCTTTCCCTGCTGGTCCTTCTGCTGTGCGAACAGAATCCACTGTTCATTATGTGCTGACTGTGTTGCTGCGCAGCAGAGAGCAGGCTCTGGACTGATTTCATTCAAATGCTTTTCCTGTATGAAAGTGAGCAGTGAAAGCAACGATGAAAGCACCAATGTAAAGGGGATTGTGTGCTGAACAGGTCCAGCACCAGCTTTCAATCCTGGCTCTTCTGCTGTGGGAGCAGAGGCCAAACGTTCGTGCTGTACTCACTGTGCTGCTGGGCAGCTTAGCGACACCACCTGAGAATTCGGATTCAAATGGACTTTTAGGTATGAAACCGAGGAGAGACTGGAATGATGGTGACACCGTTGCAAATCTGCTTCTTTGCTGAAGAGGCCCAGCACTAGCTTTCCCTGCTGGTCCTTCTGCTGTGTGAGCAGATGCCACTGTTCATTCTGTGCTGATTGTGTTGCTGCGCAGCAGAGAGCAGGCTCTGGACTGATTCCATTCAAATGCTTTTCCTGTATGAAAGTGAGCAGTGAAAGCAACGATGGAGGCACCAATGTAAAGGGGATTGTGTGCTGAACAGGTCCAGCACCAGCTTTCAATCCTGGCTCTTCTGCTGTGGGAGCAGAGGCCTAACGTTCGTGCTGTACTCACTGTGCTGCTGGGCAGCTGAGAGAGACCACCTGAGAATTTGGATTCAAATGGACTTTTAGGTATGAAACCGAGGAGAGACGGCAATGATGGTGACCCGGTTGCCACCTGCTTGTGTGCTGAAGAGACACAGCACTAGCTTTCCCTGCTCGTCCTTCTGCCGTGTGAGCAGATGCCACTGTTCATTCTGTGCTGTGTTTTTGCCAGCAAGAAGCAGGCTCCGGACTGATTCTATTCAAATGCTTTTCCTGTATGAGTGTTAGCAGTGAAAGCAACGATGGAGGCACCAATGTAAAGGTGATTGTGTGCTGAACAGGTCCAGCACGAGCTTTCAATCCTTGCTCTTCTGCTGTGGGAGCAGATGCCAAACGTTCGTGCTGTACTCACTGTGCTGCTGGGCAGCTGAGAGAGACCACCTGAGAATTTGGAATCAAATGGACTTTTAGGTATGAAACCGAGGAGAGACTGCAATGATGGTGACCCCGTTGCAAAGCTGCTTGTGTGCTGAAGAAGCCCAGCACTAGCTTACCCTGCTGGTCCTTCTGCTGTGCAAGCAGAATCCACTGTTCATTCAGTGCTGACTATGTTGCTGCGCAGCAGAGAGCAGGCTCTGGACTGATTCCATTCAAATGCTTTTCCTGTATGAAAGTGAGCAGTGAAAGCAACGATGGAGGCACCAATGTATAGGGGATTGTGTGCTGAACAGGTCCAGCACCAGCTTTCAATCCTAGCTCTTCTGCTGTGGGAGCAGAGGCCAAACGTTCGTGCTGTATTCACTGTGCTGCTGGGCAGCTGAGAGACACCACCAGATTATTTGGATTCAAATGGACTTTTAGGTATGAAACCGAGGAGAGACTGCAATGATGGTGACCCCGTTGCAAAACTGCTTGTGTGCTGAAGAGACACAGCACTAGCTTTCCCTACTGGTCCTTCTGCCGTGTGAGCAGATGCCACTGTTCATTCTGCGCTGTGTTTTTGCCAGCAGGGAGCAGGCTCTAGACAGATTCTATTCAAATGCTTTTCCTGTATGAGTGTTAGCAGTGAAAGCAACGATGGAGGCACCAATGTAAAGGTGATTGTGTGCTGAACAGGTCCAGCACCAGCTTTCAATCGTTGCTCTTCTGCTGTGGGAGCAGATGCCAAACGTTCGTGCTGTACTCACTGTGTTGCTGGGCAGATGAGAGAGACCACCTGAGAATTTGGATTCAAATGGACTTTTAGGTATGAAACCGAGGAGAGACTGCAATGATGGTGACCCCGTTGCAAAGCTGCTTGTGTGCTGAAGAGGCCCAGCACTAGCTTTCCCTGATGATCCTTCTCTCGTGTGAGCAGATGCCACTGTTCATTCTGTGCTGACTGTGTTGCTGCGCAGCAGAGAGCAGGCTCTGGACTGATTCCATTCAAATGCTTTTCCTGTATGAAAGTGAGCAGTGAAAGCAACGATGGAGGCACCAATGTAATGGTGATTGTGTGCTGAACAGGTCCAACACCAGCTTTCAATCCTGGCTCTTCTGCTGTGGGAGCAGAGGCCAAACGTTCGTGCTGTACTCCCTGAGCTCCTGGGCAGCTGAGAGAGACCACCTGAGAATTTGAATCAAATGGACTTTTAGGTATGAAACCGAGGAGAGACTGCAATGATGGTGACACCGTTGCAAAGCTGACTGTGTGCTGAAGAGGCCCAGCACTAGCTGTCCCTGCTGGTCCTTCTGCTGTGGGAGCAGATGCCACTGTTCATTCTGTGCGGACTGTGTTGCTGCGCAGCAGAGAGCAGCCTCTGGACTGATTCCATTCAAATGCTTTTCCTGCATTAAAGTGAGCAGTGAAAGCAACGATGGAGGCACCAATGTAAAGGTGATTGTGTGCTGAACAGGTCCAGCACCAGCTTTCAATCCTGGCTCTTCTGCTGTGGGAGAAGAGGCCAAAAGTTCGTGCTGTACTCACTGTGCTGCTGGGCAGCTGAGAGCAACCACCCGAAAATTTGTAGTCAAATGGCCTTTTAGGTATGAAACCGAGGAGAGACAGGATTGATGTTGAAAGAGTCACAAAGCTGACTGTGTGCTGAAGAGGCCCAGCACCAGCTTTCCCTGCTGGCTCTTCTACTGTTGGAGTAAAGATCAAACGTTCATGCTCTACTCACTGTGCTGCTGGGTAGGCGAGAGCAAGCTCCGCAGATGTTGCATTCAAATGCACTCTCAGATATCAAAGTGAGTAGTGAGAGCAATGATGGAGGCACCGATGCAAAGCTGACTGTGTACTGAAGATCACTCGCACCAGCTTTACCTCCTGGCTCTTCAGCTGGGGAAGCAGAGGGCAAACGTTCATGCTCTCCTCGCTGTGCTGCTGGGCCCCCTAGAGCAACGTCCGGAGAGGTACAACTAAAATGGACTTTTACCTATGAAAGTGAGCAGTGTCAGGAATTATGTTGACACAGTTGTAAAGCTGCCTGTGTGCTGAAGAATACCAGCACCAGCTTTCCGTCGTGGCTCTTCTGCTGTGGGATTAAAGAACGAACGCTCATGCTCTACGCACTGTGCTGCTGGGCAGCAGAGTGCAGGATTCAGAGAGGTTGTATTCAACTGCTATTTCAGGTATGAAAGTGAAAGGTGACAGCAATGATGGTGACACACTTGAAACCTGACTGTGAGCTGAAGTCCTAGCACCAGCTTTCCCTCGTGGCTCTTATGCTGTGGGAGCAGAGGCCAAACATTCATGCTCTACTCAGTGTGTTGCTGGGCAGCAGAGTGCAGGCTCCAGAGAGGTTGCATTCAAATGCACTTTCATGTATGACAGTGAGCAGTGAAAGCAATGATTGTGACACCGTTGCAAAGCTGACTGTGTGCTGAAGAGGCCCAGCACCAGCTTTCCCTGCTGGTCCTTCTGCTGTGGGAGCTGATGCCAAACGTTCATTCTGTGCTGACTGTGTTGCTGCGCAGCAGAGAGCAGGTTCTGGACTGATTCCATTCAAATGCTTTTCCTGTATGAAGTGAGCAGTGAAAGCAATGATGGAGGCACCAATGCAAAGGTGATTGTGTGCTGAACAGGGCCTGCACTAGCTTTCCCTCCTGGCTCTTCTGCTGTGGGAGCAGAGGCCAAACGTTCGTGCTGTACTCACTGTGCTGCTGGGCAGCTGAGAGAGACCACCCGAGAATTTGTAGTCAAGAATTTGTAGTTAAATGTACTTTTAGGTATGAAACTGAGGAGAGACAGGATTGATGTTGAAAGAGTCGCAAAGCTGACTGTGTGCTGAAGATTGCCATCACCAGCTTTCCCTGCTGGCTCTTCTGCTGTGGGAGTAAAGAACAAACGTTCATGCTCTACTCACTGTGCTGCTGGGTAGGAGATAGCAAGCTCTGCAGATGTTACATTCACATGCTCTCTCAGATATGAAAGTGAGCAGTGAGAGCAATGATGGAGGCACCGTTGCAAAGCTGACTGTGTGCTGAAGATCACTCTCACCAGCTTTCCCTCCTGGCTCTTCAGCTGTGGAATCAGAGGGCAAACGTTCGTCCTCTCCTCGCTGTGCTGCTGGCCCCCTAGAGCAAGGTCCGGAGAGGTACAATTCAAATGGACTTTTACCTATGAAAGTGATCAGTGTCAGGAATGATGGTGACACCGTTGTAAAGCAGCCTGTGTGCTGAAGAAACCCAGCACCAGCTTTCCCTCGTGGCTCTTCTGCTGTGGGAGCAGAGGCCAAATGTTCGTGCTGTACTCACTGTGCTGATTGGCAACAGGAAACAGCCCGTGGTGGCCCTCATCTCCACACCCCCAGACATCCCGCCCGGCCTGTTCCTTACCAAGCCCAAGGACCCCCGGAAGACCATCGGCAAACCAGCTCCGACAATCGTCATGGCAGTGCCAGGTGGCAGGCCCAACCTTAGCGGGCGTCCCCGCGCAGGCAACCTTCACCTGCCTGGGATGAGCTTCTGCCTCCCTCACACAGCATGAGGCTCGGGCTTTCATACTCACAAAAACGCACGCTCATTGCTACGCAGGGGGCCAGCCCGCGTCCCAAGAAGCGGCCAACCGTATCTAGGAAGGTCTCCCAGGGTCAGGACTTCTCCAGGCACTTCTAAAGCACAACTCTCTGGCTAGGAACCAAAGCTGGACTTCGCCTGAAGCAGCCACAGCGCAACTCTCTGCGAGGAGCCAAAGGCAACAAACACTACTTTCCCACCCTTGCCTGCTTCACCAAGGACCGTTACCTACTGCCCCTGACACGACACCCCAGACTCAAGCCCCACTAACGGCACCTTCTCATCCGGGCATTTAACTCCCAGGCACTACCTACGCTGAAACTGACCATTCCCCTCCCAGGCACCTCCCAAGCGTCGTCTCAGACATTCTGCTTCGCATAGTACACGGGAAGGCTACGTCTCAAAGCCCTTCCTGCCATTCTGACACTGTGCCCCAGCCCCTCGCCTCGCAAAAGAGTCCCTCTACTTAGCGTGCATAGTCCCACGCGTCTCGAGGCAACCTCACTGCTCACAACTCCCACGGCAGACGCCAGCCATGCTGCAGACCTTGACAAGTTCCTCTTCGTCATCTGCCAGAAACAAACCAAAAACAGGGAACAGCTTGTGGTGGCCCTCATCTCCACCCCCCCCCCCCAGACATCCCGCCCGGCCTGTTCCTTACCAACCCTCGGGCTCCTCCAAAGCTCCTCAACACTGGCCTCGCCTGTCCCAAAGCCATTCCACAGTCTGATTCCAAGCGTCTCCTGCTCTCCATGCCCTACAAGAGCAAAAAAAATCCAATGGCCACGGTTCTTGCAAAAGTCACCGAGCCCGCAATCCTTCTCCTTACCTCCCTGACTCACCACAAGCTCTCAGCCGACTCCAGAGGTCCAGGGCAAGACCTGCAGTACCAAACACAAATACTAAAAGCACTGAACACCTTCTTCTCAATTCTAAGCTACCGCACACGCACACAAACCCCTTACCTCCTCACAGCCCTCCCCACTTGGCCCCTTCACCTCTCCCGAGTTACCTGTGGCACGTGAAACACAAAGGCAAACAGACAAACCCTGAGAGAGGGTTCAAAGTCACGCCCTCCCCTCCGGAAGCCCCCGCTCCCTCTCCCTTCGCTCTGCTACTCCTCCGCTGGCCTTTGCTACGCTTCCCTCCTCTGCTTTCAGCCCGCGCACCGCCTGCAGAACACAACAGGAAGAGCTGGTTTTCATTTCACAAAAATTTCAAGACACTCACGCACTCGCTGCTGCAGTCTGCTAAGCGGAACTCACCGAGTGCAGGACAGCTCTGGAGCACCCAGCTCCCCTTCGCTCCTCGCTCCGCACCTACCGATTTAAAAACACACAGCCAGGCATAAGATAAGCACCCCCAGGAGAATCAACTGGAACTGGCTGCTGACACCACAAAGTGACTCACTTGGTACCCTCACTCAGCTCAACCCTCCTCCATCAGCCTCTCACACGGGGCTAACCACCAAGCCATCTGCGAGAACAACCGGGCCTTCTTCACAGCAACGCCAAGCAAAAGCTTATTCTGCCTCTAAGTCTCAGCCCAAGATCACGCCGACCCGCAGGTTTGACAGGCATACACAGACTCATATTCATACAATCTCAACACAGACCCTCACACCCTCTGGCTCACACACTCACTCGACATAGACTATCACGCCCACTCCCAAGCAGACTCCCTGGCCCCGACTCATTAACTACAAGCTTATTCTCAGAGCTCTCCTGTCCATTCACACAGCTCATCAAGAGGAGAGAACTACACTGTCAATATAAAACCCCAACACCTACCTTCCACAGTTCAAGAATTCCAGCTGACAGAAAAGCAGAGACAAGCAGAAAACTCACAGCTAGCTTATTAATACAGAAAACTATACAGATAGCAAAGCATGCTTCTCATGGTTCCTTATCTTACCAACCCCAAGGACCCCGGGAAGACCATCGGCAAACCAGCTCCGACAATCGTCATGGCAGTGCCAGGTGGCAGGCCCAACCTTAGCGGGCGTCCCCGCGCAGGCAACCTTCACCTGCCTGGGATGAGCTTCTGCCTCCCTCACACAGCATGAGGCTCGGGCTTTCATACTCACAAAAACGCACGCTCATTGCTACGCAGGGGGCCAGCCCGCGTCCCAAGAAGCGGCCAACCGTATCTAGGAAGGTCTCCCAGGGTCAGGACTTCTCCAGGCACTTCTAAAGCACAACTCTCTGGCTAGGAACCAAAGCTGGACTTCGCCTGAAGCAGCCACAGCGCAACTCTCTGCGAGGAGCCAAAGGCAACAAACACTACTTTCCCACCCTTGCCTGCTTCACCAAGGACCGTTACCTACTGCCCCTGACACGACACCCCAGACTCAAGCCCCACTAACGGCACCTTCTCATCCGGGCATTTAACTCCCAGGCACTACCTACGCTGAAACTGACCATTCCCCTCCCAGGCACCTCCCAAGCGTCGTCTCAGACATTCTGCTTCGCATAGTACACGGGAAGGCTACGTCTCAAAGCCCTTCCTGCCATTCTGACACTGTGCCCCAGCCCCTCGCCTCGCAAAAGAGTCCCTCTACTTAGCGTGCATAGTCCCACGCGTCTCGAGGCAACCTCACTGCTCACAACTCCCACGGCAGACGCCAGCCATGCTGCAGACCTTGACAAGTTCCTCTTCGTCATCTGCCAGAAACAAACCAAAAACAGGGAACAGCTTGTGGTGGCCCTCATCTCCACCCCCCCCCCCCAGACATCCCGCCCGGCCTGTTCCTTACCAACCCTCGGGCTCCTCCAAAGCTCCTCAACACTGGCCTCGCCTGTCCCAAAGCCATTCCACAGTCTGATTCCAAGCGTCTCCTGCTCTCCATGCCCTACAAGAGCAAAAAAAATCCAATGGCCACGGTTCTTGCAAAAGTCACCGAGCCCGCAATCCTTCTCCTTACCTCCCTGACTCACCACAAGCTCTCAGCCGACTCCAGAGGTCCAGGGCAAGACCTGCAGTACCAAACACAAATAGTAAAAGCACTGAACACCTTCTTCTCAATTCTAAGCTACCGCACACGCACACAAACCCCTTACCTCCTCACAGCCCTCCCCACTTGGCCCCTTCACCTCTCCCGAGTTACCTGTGGCACGTGAAACACAAAGGCAAACAGACAAACCCTGAGAGAGGGTTCAAAGTCACACCCTCCCCTCCGGAAGCCCCCGCTCCCTCTCCCTTCGCTCTGCTACTCCTCCGCTGGCCTTTGCTACGCTTCCCTCCTCTGCTTTGAGCCCGCGCACCGCCTGCAGAACACAACAGGAAGAGCTGGTTTTCATTTCACAAAAATTTCAAGACACTCACGCACTCGCTGCTGCAGTCTGCTAAGCGGAACTCACCGAGTGCAGGACAGCTCTGGAGCACCCAGCTCCCCTTCGCTCCTCGCTCCGCACCTACCGATTTAAAAACACACAGCCAGGCATAAGATAAGCACCCCCAGGAGAATCAACTGGAACTGGCTGCTGACACCACAAAGTGACTCACTTGGTACCCTCACTCAGCTCAACCCTCCTCCATCAGCTTCTCACACGGGGCTAACCACCAAGCCATCTGCGAGAACAACCGGGCCTTCTTCACAGCAACGCCAAGCAAAAGCTTATTCTGCCTCTAAGTCTCAGCCCAAGATCACGCCGACCCGCAGGTTTGACAGGCATACACAGACTCATATTCAGACAATCTCAACACAGACCCTCACACCCTCTGGCTCACACACTCACTCGACATAGACTATCACGCCCACTCCCAAGCAGACTCCCTGGCCCCGACTCATTAACTACAAGCTTATTCTCAGAGCTCTCCTGTCCATTCACACAGCTCATCAAGAGGAGAGAACTACACTGTCAATATAAAACCCCAACACCTACCTTCCACAGTTCAAGAATTCCAGCTGACAGAAAAGCAGAGACAAGCAGAAAACTCACAGCTAGCTTATTAATACAGAAAACTATACAGATAGCAAAGCATGCTTCTCATGGTTCCTTATCTTACCAACCCCAAGGACCCCGGGAAGACCATCGGCAAACCAGCTCCGACAATCGTCATGGCAGTGCCAGGTGGCAGGCCCAACCTTAGCGGGCGTCCCCGCGCAGGCAACCTTCACCTGCCTGGGATGAGCTTCTGCCTCCCTCACACAGCATGAGGCTCGGGCTTTCATACTCACAAAAACGCACGCTCATTGCTACGCAGGGGGCCAGCCCGCGTCCCAAGAAGCGGCCAACCGTATCTAGGAAGGTCTCCCAGGGTCAGGACTTCTCCAGGCACTTCTAAAGCACAACTCTCTGGCTAGGAACCAAAGCTGGACTTCGCCTGAAGCAGCCACAGCGCAACTCTCTGCGAGGAGCCAAAGGCAACAAACACTACTTTCCCACCCTTGCCTGCTTCACCAAGGACCGTTACCTACTGCCCCTGACACGACACCCCAGACTCAAGCCCCACTAACGGCACCTTCTCATCCGGGCATTTAACTCCCAGGCACTACCTACGCTGAAACTGACCATTCCCCTCCCAGGCACCTCCCAAGCGTCGTCTCAGACATTCTGCTTCGCATAGTACACGGGAAGGCTACGTCTCAAAGCCCTTCCTGCCATTCTGACACTGTGCCCCAGCCCCTCGCCTCGCAAAACAGTCCCTCTACTTAGCGTGCATAGTCCCACGCGTCTCGAGGCAACCTCACTGCTCACAACTCCCACGGCAGACGCCAGCCATGCTGCAGACCTTGACAAGTTCCTCTTCGTCATCTGCCAGAAACAAACCAAAAACAGGGAACAGCTTGTGGTGGCCCTCATCTCCACCCCCCCCCCCAGACATCCCACCCGGCCTGTTCCTTACCAACCCTCGGGCTCCTCCAAAGCTCCTCAACACTGGCCTCGCCTGTCCCAAAGCCATTCCACAGTCTGATTCCAAGCGTCTCCTGCTCTCCATGCCCTACAAGAGCAAAAAAAATCCAATGGCCACGGTTCTTGCAAAAGTCACCGAGCCCGCAATCCTTCTCCTTACCTCCCTGACTCACCACAAGCTCTCAGCCGACTCCAGAGGTCCAGGGCAAGACCTGCAGTACCAAACACAAATACTAAAAGCACTGAACACCTTCTTCTCAATTCTAAGCTACCGCACACGCACACAAACCCCTTACCTCCTCACAGCCCTCCCCACTTGGCCCCTTCACCTCTCCCGAGTTACCTGTGGCACGTGAAACACAAAGGCAAACAGACAAACCCTGAGAGAGGGTTCAAAGTCACACCCTCCCCTCCGGAAGCCCCCGCTCCCTCTCCCTTCGCTCTGCTACTCCTCCGCTGGCCTTTGCTACGCTTCCCTCCTCTGCTTTGAGCCCGCGCACCGCCTGCAGAACACAACAGGAAGAGCTGGTTTTCATTTCACAAAAATTTCAAGACACTCACGCACTCGCTGCTGCAGTCTGCTAAGCGGAACTCACCGAGTGCAGGACAGCTCTGGAGCACCCAGCTCCCCTTCGCTCCTCGCTCCGCACCTACCGATTTAAAAACACACAGCCAGGCATAAGATAAGCACCCCCAGGAGAATCAACTGGAACTGGCTGCTGACACCACAAAGTGACTCACTTGGTACCCTCACTCAGCTCAACCCTCCTCCATCAGCCTCTCACACGGGGCTAACCACCAAGCCATCTGCGAGAACAACCGGGCCTTCTTCACAGCAACGCCAAGCAAAAGCTTATTCTGCCTCTAAGTCTCAGCCCAAGATCACGCCGACCCGCAGGTTTGACAGGCATACACAGACTCATATTCAGACAATCTCAACACAGACCCTCACACCCTCTGGCTCACACACTCACTCGACATAGACTATCACGCCCACTCCCAAGCAGACTCCCTGGCCCCGACTCATTAACTACAAGCTTATTCTCAGAGCTCTCCTGTCCATTCACACAGCTCATCAAGAGGAGAGAACTACACTGTCAATATAAAACCCCAACACCTACCTTCCACAGTACAAGAATTCCAGCTGACAGAAAAGCAGAGACAAGCAGAAAACTCACAGCTAGCTTATTAATACAGAAAACTATACAGATAGCAAAGCATGCTTCTCATGGTTCCTTATCTTACCAACCCCAAGGACCCCGGGAAGACCATCGGCAAACCAGCTCCGACAATCGTCATGGCAGTGCCAGGTGGCAGGCCCAACCTTAGCGGGCGTCCCCGCGCAGGCAACCTTCACCTGCCTGGGATGAGCTTCTGCCTCCCTCACACAGCATGAGGCTCGGGCTTTCATACTCACAAAAACGCACGCTCATTGCTACGCAGGGGGCCAGCCCGCGTCCCAAGAAGCGGCCAACCGTATCTAGGAAGGTCTCCCAGGGTCAGGACTTCTCCAGGCACTTCTAAAGCACAACTCTCTGGCTAGGAACCAAAGCTGGACTTCGCCTGAAGCAGCCACAGCACAACTCTCTGCGAGGAGCCAAAGGCAACAAACACTACTTTCCCACCCTTGCCTGCTTCACCAAGGACCGTTACCTACTGCCCCTGACACGACACCCCAGACTCAAGCCCCACTAACGGCACCTTCTCATCCGGGCATTTAACTCCCAGGCACTACCTACGCTGAAACTGACCATTCCCCTCCCAGGCACCTCCCAAGCGTCGTCTCAGACATTCTGCTTCGCATAGTACACGGGAAGGCTACGTCTCAAAGCCCTTCCTGCCATTCTGACACTGTGCCCCAGCCCCTCGCCTCGCAAAAGAGTCCCTCTACTTAGCGTGCATAGTCCCACGCGTCTCGAGGCAACCTCACTGCTCACAACTCCCACGGCAGACGCCAGCCATGCTGCAGACCTTGACAAGTTCCTCTTCGTCATCTGCCAGAAACAAACCAAAAACAGGGAACAGCTTGTGGTGGCCCTCATCTCCACCCCCCCCCCCCCAGACATCCCGCCCGGCCTGTTCCTTACCAACCCTCGGGCTCCTCCAAAGCTCCTCAACACTGGCCTCGCCTGTCCCAAAGCCATTCCACAGTCTGATTCCAAGCGTCTCCTGCTCTCCATGCCCTACAAGAGCAAAAAAAATCCAATGGCCACGGTTCTTGCAAAAGTCACCGAGCCCGCAATCCTTCTCCTTACCTCCCTGACTCACCACAAGCTCTCAGCCGACTCCAGAGGTCCAGGGCAAGACCTGCAGTACCAAACACAAATACTAAAAGCACTGAACACCTTCTTCTCAATTCTAAGCTACCGCACACGCACACAAACCCCTTACCTCCTCACAGCCCTCCCCACTTGGCCCCTTCACCTCTCCCGAGTTACCTGTGGCACGTGAAACACAAAGGCAAACAGACAAACCCTGAGAGAGGGTTCAAAGTCACACCCTCCCCTCCGGAAGCCCCCGCTCCCTCTCCCTTCGCTCTGCTACTCCTCCGCTGGCCTTTGCTACGCTTCCCTCCTCTGCTTTGAGCCCGCGCACCGCCTGCAGAACACAACAGGAAGAGCTGGTTTTCATTTCACAAAAATTTCAAGACACTCACGCACTCGCTGCTGCAGTCTGCTAAGCGGAACTCACCGAGTGCAGGACAGCTCTGGAGCACCCAGCTCCCCTTCGCTCCTCGCTCCGCACCTACCGATTTAAAAACACACAGCCAGGCATAAGATAAGCACCCCCAGGAGAATCAACTGGAACTGGCTGCTGACACCACAAAGTGACTCACTTGGTACCCTCACTCAGCTCAACCCTCCTCCATCAGCCTCTCACACGGGGCTAACCACCAAGCCATCTGCGAGAACAACCGGGCCTTCTTCACAGCAACGCCAAGCAAAAGCTTATTCTGCCTCTAAGTCTCAGCCCAAGATCACGCCGACCCGCAGGTTTGACAGGCATACACAGACTCATATTCAGACAATCTCAACACAGACCCTCACACCCTCTGGCTCACACACTCACTCGACATAGACTATCACGCCCACTCCCAAGCAGACTCCCTGGCCCCGACTCATTAACTACAAGCTTATTCTCAGAGCTCTCCTGTCCATTCACACAGCTCATCAAGAGGAGAGAACTACACTGTCAATATAAAACCCCAACACCTACCTTCCACAGTTCAAGAATTCCAGCTGACAGAAAAGCAGAGACAAGCAGAAAACTCACAGCTAGCTTATTAATACAGAAAACTATACAGATAGCAAAGCATGCTTCTCATGGTTCCTTATCTTACCAACCCCAAGGACCCCGGGAAGACCATCGGCAAACCAGCTCCGACAATCGTCATGGCAGTGCCAGGTGGCAGGCCCAACCTTAGCGGGCGTCCCCGCGCAGGCAACCTTCACCTGCCTGGGATGAGCTTCTGCCTCCCTCACACAGCATGAGGCTCGGGCTTTCATACTCACAAAAACGCACGCTCATTGCTACGCAGGGGGCCAGCCCGCGTCCCAAGAAGCGGCCAACCGTATCTAGGAAGGTCTCCCAGGGTCAGGACTTCTCCAGGCACTTCTAAAGCACAACTCTCTGGCTAGGAACCAAAGCTGGACTTCGCCTGAAGCAGCCACAGCGCAACTCTCTGCGAGGAGCCAAAGGCAACAAACACTACTTTCCCACCCTTGCCTGCTTCACCAAGGACCGTTACCTACTGCCCCTGACACGACACCCCAGACTCAAGCCCCACTAACGGCACCTTCTCATCCGGGCATTTAACTCCCAGGCACTACCTACGCTGAAACTGACCATTCCCCTCCCAGGCACCTCCCAAGCGTCGTCTCAGACATTCTGCTTCGCATAGTACACGGGAAGGCTACGTCTCAAAGCCCTTCCTGCCATTCTGACACTGTGCCCCAGCCCCTCGCCTCGCAAAAGAGTCCCTCTACTTAGCGTGCATAGTCCCACGCGTCTCGAGGCAACCTCACTGCTCACAACTCCCACGGCAGACGCCAGCCATGCTGCAGACCTTGACAAGTTCCTCTTCGTCATCTGCCAGAAACAAACCAAAAACAGGGAACAGCTTGTGGTGGCCCTCATCTCCACCCCCCCCCCCCCAGACATCCCGCCCGGCCTGTTCCTTACCAACCCTCGGGCTCCTCCAAAGCTCCTCAACACTGGCCTCGCCTGTCCCAAAGCCATTCCACAGTCTGATTCCAAGCGTCTCCTGCTCTCCATGCCCTACAAGAGCAAAAAAAATCCAATGGCCACGGTTCTTGCAAAAGTCACCGAGCCCGCAATCCTTCTCCTTACCTCCCTGACTCACCACAAGCTCTCAGCCGACTCCAGAGGTCCAGGGCAAGACCTGCAGTACCAAACACAAATACTAAAAGCACTGAACACCTTCTTCTCAATTCTAAGCTACCGCACACGCACACAAACCCCTTACCTCCTCACAGCCCTCCCCACTTGGCCCCTTCACCTCTCCCGAGTTACCTGTGGCACGTGAAACACAAAGGCAAACAGACAAACCCTGAGAGAGGGTTCAAAGTCACACCCTCCCCTCCGGAAGCCCCCGCTCCCTCTCCCTTCGCTCTGCTACTCCTCCGCTGGCCTTTGCTACGCTTCCCTCCTCTGCTTTGAGCCCGCGCACCGCCTGCAGAACACAACAGGAAGAGCTGGTTTTCATTTCACAAAAATTTCAAGACACTCACGCACTCGCTGCTGCAGTCTGCTAAGCGGAACTCACCGAGTGCAGGACAGCTCTGGAGCACCCAGCTCCCCTTCGCTCCTCGCTCCGCACCTACCGATTTAAAAACACACAGCCAGGCATAAGATAAGCACCCCCAGGAGAATCAACTGGAACTGGCTGCTGACACCACAAAGTGACTCACTTGGTACCCTCACTCAGCTCAACCCTCCTCCATCAGCCTCTCACACGGGGCTAACCACCAAGCCATCTGCGAGAACAACCGGGCCTTCTTCACAGCAACGCCAAGCAAAAGCTTATTCTGCCTCTAAGTCTCAGCCCAAGATCACGCCGACCCGCAGGTTTGACAGGCATACACAGACTCATATTCAGACAATCTCAACACAGACCCTCACACCCTCTGGCTCACACACTCACTCGACATAGACTATCACGCCCACTCCCAAGCAGACTCCCTGGCCCCGACTCATTAACTACAAGCTTATTCTCAGAGCTCTCCTGTCCATTCACACAGCTCATCAAGAGGAGAGAACTACACTGTCAATATAAAACCCCAACACCTACCTTCCACAGTTCAAGAATTCCAGCTGACAGAAAAGCAGAGACAAGCAGAAAACTCACAGCTAGCTTATTAATACAGAAAACTATACAGATAGCAAAGCATGCTTCTCATGGTTCCTTATCTTACCAACCCCAAGGACCCCGGGAAGACCATCGGCAAACCAGCTCCGACAATCGTCATGGCAGTGCCAGGTGGCAGGCCCAACCTTAGCGGGCGTCCCCGCGCAGGCAACCTTCACCTGCCTGGGATGAGCTTCTGCCTCCCTCACACAGCATGAGGCTCGGGCTTTCATACTCACAAAAACGCACGCTCATTGCTACGCAGGGGGCCAGCCCGCGTCCCAAGAAGCGGCCAACCGTATCTAGGAAGGTCTCCCAGGGTCAGGACTTCTCCAGGCACTTCTAAAGCACAACTCTCTGGCTAGGAACCAAAGCTGGACTTCGCCTGAAGCAGCCACAGCGCAACTCTCTGCGAGGAGCCAAAGGCAACAAACACTACTTTCCCACCCTTGCCTGCTTCACCAAGGACCGTTACCTACTGCCCCTGACACGACACCCCAGACTCAAGCCCCACTAACGGCACCTTCTCATCCGGGCATTTAACTCCCAGGCACTACCTACGCTGAAACTGACCATTCCCCTCCCAGGCACCTCCCAAGCGTCGTCTCAGACATTCTGCTTCGCATAGTACACGGGAAGGCTACGTCTCAAAGCCCTTCCTGCCATTCTGACACTGTGCCCCAGCCCCTCGCCTCGCAAAAGAGTCCCTCTACTTAGCGTGCATAGTCCCACGCGTCTCGAGGCAACCTCACTGCTCACAACTCCCACGGCAGACGCCAGCCATGCTGCAGACCTTGACAAGTTCCTCTTCGTCATCTGCCAGAAACAAACCAAAAACAGGGAACAGCTTGTGGTGGCCCTCATCTCCACCCCCCCCCCCCAGACATCCCGCCCGGCCTGTTCCTTACCAACCCTCGGGCTCCTCCAAAGCTCCTCAACACTGGCCTCGCCTGTCCCAAAGCCATTCCACAGTCTGATTCCAAGCGTCTCCTGCTCTCCATGCCCTACAAGAGCAAAAAAAATCCAATGGCCACGGTTCTTGCAAAAGTCACCGAGCCCGCAATCCTTCTCCTTACCTCCCTGACTCACCACAAGCTCTCAGCCGACTCCAGAGGTCCAGGGCAAGACCTGCAGTACCAAACACAAATACTAAAAGCACTGAACACCTTCTTCTCAATTCTAAGCTACCGCACACGCACACAAACCCCTTACCTCCTCACAGCCCTCCCCACTTGGCCCCTTCACCTCTCCCGAGTTACCTGTGGCACGTGAAACACAAAGGCAAACAGACAAACCCTGAGAGAGGGTTCAAAGTCACACCCTCCCCTCCGGAAGCCCCCGCTCCCTCTCCCTTCGCTCTGCTACTCCTCCGCTGGCCTTTGCTACGCTTCCCTCCTCTGCTTTGAGCCCGCGCACCGCCTGCAGAACACAACAGGAAGAGCTGGTTTTCATTTCACAAAAATTTCAAGACACTCACGCACTCGCTGCTGCAGTCTGCTAAGCGGAACTCACCGAGTGCAGGACAGCTCTGGAGCACCCAGCTCCCCTTCGCTCCTCGCTCCGCACCTACCGATTTAAAAACACACAGCCAGGCATAAGATAAGCACCCCCAGGAGAATCAACTGGAACTGGCTGCTGACACCACAAAGTGACTCACTTGGTACCCTCACTCAGCTCAACCCTCCTCCATCAGCCTCTCACACGGGGCTAACCACCAAGCCATCTGCGAGAACAACCGGGCCTTCTTCACAGCAACGCCAAGCAAAAGCTTATTCTGCCTCTAAGTCTCAGCCCAAGATCACGCCGACCCGCAGGTTTGACAGGCATACACAGACTCATATTCATACAATCTCAACACAGACCCTCACACCCTCTGGCTCACACACTCACTCGACATAGACTATCACGCCCACTCCCAAGCAGACTCCCTGGCCCCGACTCATTAACTACAAGCTTATTCTCAGAGCTCTCCTGTCCATTCACACAGCTCATCAAGAGGAGAGAACTACACTGTCAATATAAAACCCCAACACCTACCTTCCACAGTTCAAGAATTCCAGCTGACAGAAAAGCAGAGACAAGCAGAAAACTCACAGCTAGCTTATTAATACAGAAAACTATACAGATAGCAAAGCATGCTTCTCATGGTTCCTTATCTTACCAACCCCAAGGACCCCGGGAAGACCATCGGCAAACCAGCTCCGACAATCGTCATGGCAGTGCCAGGTGGCAGGCCCAACCTTAGCGGGCGTCCCCGCGCAGGCAACCTTCACCTGCCTGGGATGAGCTTCTGCCTCCCTCACACAGCATGAGGCTCGGGCTTTCATACTCACAAAAACGCACGCTCATTGCTACGCAGGGGGCCAGCCCGCGTCCCAAGAAGCGGCCAACCGTATCTAGGAAGGTCTCCCAGGGTCAGGACTTCTCCAGGCACTTCTAAAGCACAACTCTCTGGCTAGGAACCAAAGCTGGACTTCGCCTGAAGCAGCCACAGCGCAACTCTCTGCGAGGAGCCAAAGGCAACAAACACTACTTTCCCACCCTTGCCTGCTTCACCAAGGACCGTTACCTACTGCCCCTGACACGACACCCCAGACTCAAGCCCCACTAACGGCACCTTCTCATCCGGGCATTTAACTCCCAGGCACTACCTACGCTGAAACTGACCATTCCCCTCCCAGGCACCTCCCAAGCGTCGTCTCAGACATTCTGCTTCGCATAGTACACGGGAAGGCTACGTCTCAAAGCCCTTCCTGCCATTCTGACACTGTGCCCCAGCCCCTCGCCTCGCAAAAGAGTCCCTCTACTTAGCGTGCATAGTCCCACGCGTCTCGAGGCAACCTCACTGCTCACAACTCCCACGGCAGACGCCAGCCATGCTGCAGACCTTGACAAGTTCCTCTTCGTCATCTGCCAGAAACAAACCAAAAACAGGGAACAGCTTGTGGTGGCCCTCATCTCCACCCCCCCCCCCAGACATCCCGCCCGGCCTGTTCCTTACCAACCCTCGGGCTCCTCCAAAGCTCCTCAACACTGGCCTCGCCTGTCCCAAAGCCATTCCACAGTCTGATTCCAAGCGTCTCCTGCTCTCCATGCCCTACAAGAGCAAAAAAAATCCAATGGCCACGGTTCTTGCAAAAGTCACCGAGCCCGCAATCCTTCTCCTTACCTCCCTGACTCACCACAAGCTCTCAGCCGACTCCAGAGGTCCAGGGCAAGACCTGCAGTACCAAACACAAATACTAAAAGCACTGAACACCTTCTTCTCAATTCTAAGCTACCGCACACGCACACAAACCCCTTACCTCCTCACAGCCCTCCCCACTTGGCCCCTTCACCTCTCCCGAGTTACCTGTGGCACGTGAAACACAAAGGCAAACAGACAAACCCTGAGAGAGGGTTCAAAGTCACACCCTCCCCTCCGGAAGCCCCCGCTCCCTCTCCCTTCGCTCTGCTACTCCTCCGCTGGCCTTTGCTACGCTTCCCTCCTCTGCTTTGAGCCCGCGCACCGCCTGCAGAACACAACAGGAAGAGCTGGTTTTCATTTCACAAAAATTTCAAGACACTCACGCACTCGCTGCTGCAGTCTGCTAAGCGGAACTCACCGAGTGCAGGACAGCTCTGGAGCACCCAGCTCCCCTTCGCTCCTCGCTCCGCACCTACCGATTTAAAAACACACAGCCAGGCATAAGATAAGCACCCCCAGGAGAATCAACTGGAACTGGCTGCTGACACCACAAAGTGACTCACTTGGTACCCTCACTCAGCTCAACCCTCCTCCATCAGCCTCTCACACGGGGCTAACCACCAAGCCATCTGCGAGAACAACCGGGCCTTCTTCACAGCAACGCCAAGCAAAAGCTTATTCTGCCTCTAAGTCTCAGCCCAAGATCACGCCGACCCGCAGGTTTGACAGGCATACACAGACTCATATTCAGACAATCTCAACACAGACCCTCACACCCTCTGGCTCACACACTCACTCGACATAGACTATCACGCCCACTCCCAAGCAGACTCCCTGGCCCCGACTCATTAACTACAAGCTTATTCTCAGAGCTCTCCTGTCCATTCACACAGCTCATCAAGAGGAGAGAACTACACTGTCAATATAAAACCCCAACACCTACCTTCCACAGTACAAGAATTCCAGCTGACAGAAAAGCAGAGACAAGCAGAAAACTCACAGCTAGCTTATTAATACAGAAAACTATACAGATAGCAAAGCATGCTTCTCATGGTTCCTTATCTTACCAACCCCAAGGACCCCGGGAAGACCATCGGCAAACCAGCTCCGACAATCGTCATGGCAGTGCCAGGTGGCAGGCCCAACCTTAGCGGGCGTCCCCGCGCAGGCAACCTTCACCTGCCTGGGATGAGCTTCTGCCTCCCTCACACAGCATGAGGCTCGGGCTTTCATACTCACAAAAACGCACGCTCATTGCTACGCAGGGGGCCAGCCCGCGTCCCAAGAAGCGGCCAACCGTATCTAGGAAGGTCTCCCAGGGTCAGGACTTCTCCAGGCACTTCTAAAGCACAACTCTCTGGCTAGGAACCAAAGCTGGACTTCGCCTGAAGCAGCCACAGCGCAACTCTCTGCGAGGAGCCAAAGGCAACAAACACTACTTTCCCACCCTTGCCTGCTTCACCAAGGACCGTTACCTACTGCCCCTGACACGACACCCCAGACTCAAGCCCCACTAACGGCACCTTCTCATCCGGGCATTTAACTCCCAGGCACTACCTACGCTGAAACTGACCATTCCCCTCCCAGGCACCTCCCAAGCGTCGTCTCAGACATTCTGCTTCGCATAGTACACGGGAAGGCTACGTCTCAAAGCCCTTCCTGCCATTCTGACACTGTGCCCCAGCCCCTCGCCTCGCAAAAGAGTCCCTCTACTTAGCGTGCATAGTCCCACGCGTCTCGAGGCAACCTCACTGCTCACAACTCCCACGGCAGACGCCAGCCATGCTGCAGACCTTGACAAGTTCCTCTTCGTCATCTGCCAGAAACAAACCAAAAACAGGGAACAGCTTGTGGTGGCCCTCATCTCCACCCCCCCCCCCCAGACATCCCGCCCGGCCTGTTCCTTACCAACCCTCGGGCTCCTCCAAAGCTCCTCAACACTGGCCTCGCCTGTCCCAAAGCCATTCCACAGTCTGATTCCAAGCGTCTCCTGCTCTCCATGCCCTACAAGAGCAAAAAAAATCCAATGGCCACGGTTCTTGCAAAAGTCACCGAGCCCGCAATCCTTCTCCTTACCTCCCTGACTCACCACAAGCTCTCAGCCGACTCCAGAGGTCCAGGGCAAGACCTGCAGTACCAAACACAAATACTAAAAGCACTGAACACCTTCTTCTCAATTCTAAGCTACCGCACACGCACACAAACCCCTTACCTCCTCACAGCCCTCCCCACTTGGCCCCTTCACCTCTCCCGAGTTACCTGTGGCACGTGAAACACAAAGGCAAACAGACAAACCCTGAGAGAGGGTTCAAAGTCACACCCTCCCCTCCGGAAGCCCCCGCTCCCTCTCCCTTCGCTCTGCTACTCCTCCGCTGGCCTTTGCTACGCTTCCCTCCTCTGCTTTGAGCCCGCGCACCGCCTGCAGAACACAACAGGAAGAGCTGGTTTTCATTTCACAAAAATTTCAAGACACTCACGCACTCGCTGCTGCAGTCTGATAAGCGGAACTCACCGAGTGCAGGACAGCTCTGGAGCACCCAGCTCCCCTTCGCTCCTCGCTCCGCACCTACCGATTTAAAAACACACAGCCAGGCATAAGATAAGCACCCCCAGGAGAATCAACTGGAACTGGCTGCTGACACCACAAAGTGACTCACTTGGTACCCTCACTCAGCTCAACCCTCCTCCATCAGCCTCTCACACGGGGCTAACCACCAAGCCATCTGCGAGAACAACCGGGCCTTCTTCACAGCAACGCCAAGCAAAAGCTTATTCTGCCTCTAAGTCTCAGCCCAAGATCACGCCGACCCGCAGGTTTGACAGGCATACACAGACTCATATTCAGACAATCTCAACACAGACCCTCACACCCTCTGGCTCACACACTCACTCGACATAGACTATCACGCCCACTCCCAAGCAGACTCCCTGGCCCCGACTCATTAACTACAAGCTTATTCTCAGAGCTCTCCTGTCCATTCACACAGCTCATCAAGAGGAGAGAACTACACTGTCAATATAAAACCCCAACACCTACCTTCCACAGTTCAAGAATTCCAGCTGACAGAAAAGCAGAGACAAGCAGAAAACTCACAGCTAGCTTATTAATACAGAAAACTATACAGATAGCAAAGCATGCTTCTCATGGTTCCTTATCTTACCAACCCCAAGGACCCCGGGAAGACCATCGGCAAACCAGCTCCGACAATCGTCATGGCAGTGCCAGGTGGCAGGCCCAACCTTAGCGGGCGTCCCCGCGCAGGCAACCTTCACCTGCCTGGGATGAGCTTCTGCCTCCCTCACACAGCATGAGGCTCGGGCTTTCATACTCACAAAAACGCACGCTCATTGCTACGCAGGGGGCCAGCCCGCGTCCCAAGAAGCGGCCAACCGTATCTAGGAAGGTCTCCCAGGGTCAGGACTTCTCCAGGCACTTCTAAAGCACAACTCTCTGGCTAGGAACCAAAGCTGGACTTCGCCTGAAGCAGCCACAGCGCAACTCTCTGCGAGGAGCCAAAGGCAACAAACACTACTTTCCCACCCTTGCCTGCTTCACCAAGGACCGTTACCTACTGCCCCTGACACGACACCCCAGACTCAAGCCCCACTAACGGCACCTTCTCATCCGGGCATTTAACTCCCAGGCACTACCTACGCTGAAACTGACCATTCCCCTCCCAGGCACCTCCCAAGCGTCGTCTCAGACATTCTGCTTCGCATAGTACACGGGAAGGCTACGTCTCAAAGCCCTTCCTGCCATTCTGACACTGTGCCCCAGCCCCTCGCCTCGCAAAAGAGTCCCTCTACTTAGCGTGCATAGTCCCACGCGTCTCGAGGCAACCTCACTGCTCACAACTCCCACGGCAGACGCCAGCCATGCTGCAGACCTTGACAAGTTCCTCTTCGTCATCTGCCAGAAACAAACCAAAAACAGGGAACAGCTTGTGGTGGCCCTCATCTCCACCCCCCCCCCCAGACATCCCGCCCGGCCTGTTCCTTACCAACCCTCGGGCTCCTCCAAAGCTCCTCAACACTGGCCTCGCCTGTCCCAAAGCCATTCCACAGTCTGATTCCAAGCGTCTCCTGCTCTCCATGCCCTACAAGAGCAAAAAAAATCCAATGGCCACGGTTCTTGCAAAAGTCACCGAGCCCGCAATCCTTCTCCTTACCTCCCTGACTCACCACAAGCTCTCAGCCGACTCCAGAGGTCCAGGGCAAGACCTGCAGTACCAAACACAAATACTAAAAGCACTGAACACCTTCTTCTCAATTCTAAGCTACCGCACACGCACACAAACCCCTTACCTCCTCACAGCCCTCCCCACTTGGCCCCTTCACCTCTCCCGAGTTACCTGTGGCACGTGAAACACAAAGGCAAACAGACAAACCCTGAGAGAGGGTTCAAAGTCACACCCTCCCCTCCGGAAGCCCCCGCTCCCTCTCCCTTCGCTCTGCTACTCCTCCGCTGGCCTTTGCTACGCTTCCCTCCTCTGCTTTGAGCCCGCGCACCGCCTGCAGAACACAACAGGAAGAGCTGGTTTTCATTTCACAAAAATTTCAAGACACTCACGCACTCGCTGCTGCAGTCTGCTAAGCGGAACTCACCGAGTGCAGGACAGCTCTGGAGCACCCAGCTCCCCTTCGCTCCTCGCTCCGCACCTACCGATTTAAAAACACACAGCCAGGCATAAGATAAGCACCCCCAGGAGAATCAACTGGAACTGGCTGCTGACACCACAAAGTGACTCACTTGGTACCCTCACTCAGCTCAACCCTCCTCCATCAGCTTCTCACACGGGGCTAACCACCAAGCCATCTGCGAGAACAACCGGGCCTTCTTCACAGCAACGCCAAGCAAAAGCTTATTCTGCCTCTAAGTCTCAGCCCAAGATCACGCCGATCCGCAGGTTTGACAGGCATACACAGACTCATATTCAGACAATCTCAACACAGACCCTCACACCCTCTGGCTCACACACTCACTCGACATAGACTATCACGCCCACTCCCAAGCAGACTCCCTGGCCCCGACTCATTAACTACAAGCTTATTCTCAGAGCTCTCCTGTCCATTCACACAGCTCATCAAGAGGAGAGAACTACACTGTCAATATAAAACCCCAACACCTACCTTCCACAGTTCAAGAATTCCAGCTGACAGAAAAGCAGAGACAAGCAGAAAACTCACAGCTAGCTTATTAATACAGAAAACTATACAGATAGCAAAGCATGCTTCTCATGGTTCCTTATCTTACCAACCCCAAGGACCCCGGGAAGACCATCGGCAAACCAGCTCCGACAATCGTCATGGCAGTGCCAGGTGGCAGGCCCAACCTTAGCGGGCGTCCCCGCGCAGGCAACCTTCACCTGCCTGGGATGAGCTTCTGCCTCCCTCACACAGCATGAGGCTCGGGCTTTCATACTCACAAAAACGCACGCTCATTGCTACGCAGGGGGCCAGCCCGCGTCCCAAGAAGCGGCCAACCGTATCTAGGAAGGTCTCCCAGGGTCAGGACTTCTCCAGGCACTTCTAAAGCACAACTCTCTGGCTAGGAACCAAAGCTGGACTTCGCCTGAAGCAGCCACAGCGCAACTCTCTGCGAGGAGCCAAAGGCAACAAACACTACTTTCCCACCCTTGCCTGCTTCACCAAGGACCGTTACCTACTGCCCCTGACACGACACCCCAGACTCAAGCCCCACTAACGGCACCTTCTCATCCGGGCATTTAACTCCCAGGCACTACCTACGCTGAAACTGACCATTCCCCTCCCAGGCACCTCCCAAGCGTCGTCTCAGACATTCTGCTTCGCATAGTACACGGGAAGGCTACGTCTCAAAGCCCTTCCTGCCATTCTGACACTGTGCCCCAGCCCCTCGCCTCGCAAAAGAGTCCCTCTACTTAGCGTGCATAGTCCCACGCGTCTCGAGGCAACCTCACTGCTCACAACTCCCACGGCAGCCGCCAGCCATGCTGCAGACCTTGACAAGTTCCTCTTCGTCATCTGCCAGAAACAAACCAAAAACAGGGAACAGCTTGTGGTGGCCCTCATCTCCACCCCCCCCCCCAGACATCCCGCCCGGCCTGTTCCTTACCAACCCTCGGGCTCCTCCAAAGCTCCTCAACACTGGCCTCGCCTGTCCCAAAGCCATTCCACAGTCTGATTCCAAGCGTCTCCTGCACTCCATGCCCTACAAGAGCAAAAAAAATCCAATGGCCACGGTTCTTGCAAAAGTCACCGAGCCCGCAATCCTTCTCCTTACCTCCCTGACTCACCACAAGCTCTCAGCCGACTCCAGAGGTCCA
This sequence comes from Pezoporus flaviventris, assembly GCF_033815535.1. Classification (NCBI taxonomy): domain Eukaryota; kingdom Metazoa; phylum Chordata; class Aves; order Psittaciformes; family Psittacidae; genus Pezoporus; species Pezoporus flaviventris. The sequence goes on from NW_026892833.1 coordinate 73,384, forward strand.
GGGCAAGACCTGCAGTACCAAACACAAATACTAAAAGCACTGAACACCTTCTTCTCAATTCTAAGCTACCGCACACGCACACAAACCCCTTACCTCCTCACAGCCCTCCCCACTTGGCCCCTTCACCTCTCCCGAGTTACCTGTGGCACGTGAAACACAAAGGCAAACAGACAAACCCTGAGAGAGGGTTCAAAGTCACACCCTCCCCTCCGGAAGCCCCCGCTCCCTCTCCCTTCGCTCTGCTACTCCTCCGCTGGCCTTTGCTACGCTTCCCTCCTCTGCTTTGAGCCCGCGCACCGCCTGCAGAACACAACAGGAAGAGCTGGTTTTCATTTCACAAAAATTTCAAGACACTCACGCACTCGCTGCTGCAGTCTGATAAGCGGAACTCACCGAGTGCAGGACAGCTCTGGAGCACCCAGCTCCCCTTCGCTCCTCGCTCCGCACCTACCGATTTAAAAACACACAGCCAGGCATAAGATAAGCACCCCCAGGAGAATCAACTGGAACTGGCTGCTGACACCACAAAGTGACTCACTTGGTACCCTCACTCAGCTCAACCCTCCTCCATCAGCCTCTCACACGGGGCTAACCACCAAGCCATCTGCGAGAACAACCGGGCCTTCTTCACAGCAACGCCAAGCAAAAGCTTATTCTGCCTCTAAGTCTCAGCCCAAGATCACGCCGACCCGCAGGTTTGACAGGCATACACAGACTCATATTCAGACAATCTCAACACAGACCCTCACACCCTCTGGCTCACACACTCACTCGACATAGACTATCACGCCCACTCCCAAGCAGACTCCCTGGCCCCGACTCATTAACTACAAGCTTATTCTCAGAGCTCTCCTGTCCATTCACACAGCTCATCAAGAGGAGAGAACTACACTGTCAATATAAAACCCCAACACCTACCTTCCACAGTTCAAGAATTCCAGCTGACAGAAAAGCAGAGACAAGCAGAAAACTCACAGCTAGCTTATTAATACAGAAAACTATACAGATAGCAAAGCATGCTTCTCATGGTTCCTTATCTTACCAACCCCAAGGACCCCGGGAAGACCACCGGCAAACCAGCTCCGACAATCGTCATGGCAGTGCCAGGTGGCAGGCCCAACCTTAGCGGGCGTCCCCGCGCAGGCAACCTTCACCTGCCTGGGATGAGCTTCTGCCTCCCTCACACAGCATGAGGCTCGGGCTTTCATACTCACAAAAACGCACGCTCATTGCTACGCAGGGGGCCAGCCCGCGTCCCAAGAAGCGGCCAACCGTATCTAGGAAGGTCTCCCAGGGTCAGGACTTCTCCAGGCACTTCTAAAGCACAACTCTCTGGCTAGGAACCAAAGCTGGACTTCGCCTGAAGCAGCCACAGCGCAACTCTCTGCGAGGAGCCAAAGGCAACAAACACTACTTTCCCACCCTTGCCTGCTTCACCAAGGACCGTTACCTACTGCCCCTGACACGACACCCCAGACTCAAGCCCCACTAACGGCACCTTCTCATCCGGGCATTTAACTCCCAGGCACTACCTACGCTGAAACTGACCATTCCCCTCCCAGGCACCTCCCAAGCGTCGTCTCAGACATTCTGCTTCGCATAGTACACGGGAAGGCTACGTCTCAAAGCCCTTCCTGCCATTCTGACACTGTGCCCCAGCCCCTCGCCTCGCAAAAGAGTCCCTCTACTTAGCGTGCATAGTCCCACGCGTCTCGAGGCAACCTCACTGCTCACAACTCCCACGGCAGACGCCAGCCATGCTGCAGACCTTGACAAATTCCTCTTCTCATCTGCCAGAAACAAACCAAAAACAGGGAACAGCTTGTGGTGGCCCTCATCTCCACCCCCCCCCCCAGACATCCCGCCCGGCCTGTTCCTTACCAACCCTCGGGCTCCTCCAAAGCTCCTCAACACTGGCCTCGCCTGTCCCAAAGCCATTCCACAGTCTGATTCCAAGCGTCTCCTGCTCTCCATGCCCTACAAGAGCAAAAAAAAATCCAATGGCCACGGTTCTTGCAAAAGTCACCGAGCCCGCAATCCTTCTCCTTACCTCCCTGACTCACCACAAGCTCTCAGCCGACTCCAGAGGTCCAGGGCAAGACCTGCAGTACCAAACACAAATACTAAAAGCACTGAACACCTTCTTCTCAATTCTAAGCTACCGCACACGCACACAAACCCCTTACCTCCTCACAGCCCTCCCCACTTGGCCCCTTCACCTCTCCCGAGTTACCTGTGGCACGTGAAACACAAAGGCAAACAGACAAACCCTGAGAGAGGGTTCAAAGTCACACCCTCCCCTCCGGAAGCCCCCGCTCCCTCTCCCTTCGCTCTGCTACTCCTCCGCTGGCCTTTGCTACGCTTCCCTCCTCTGCTTTGAGCCCGCGCACCGCCTGCAGAACACAACAGGAAGAGCTGGTTTTCATTTCACAAAAATTTCAAGACACTCACGCACTCGCTGCTGCAGTCTGCTAAGCGGAACTCACCGAGTGCAGGACAGCTCTGGAGCACCCAGCTCCCCTTCGCTCCTCGCTCTGCACCTACCGATTTAAAAACACACAGCCAGGCATAAGATAAGCACCCCCAGGAGAATCAACTGGAACTGGCTGCTGACACCACAAAGTGACTCACTTGGTACCCTCACTCAGCTCAACCCTCCTCCATCAGCCTCTCACACGGGGCTAACCACCAAGCCATCTGCGAGAACAACCGGGCCTTCTTCACAGCAACGCCAAGCAAAAGCTTATTCTGCCTCTAAGTCTCAGCCCAAGATCACGCCGACCCGCAGGTTTGACAGGCATACACAGACTCATATTCAGACAATCTCAACACAGACCCTCACACCCTCTGGCTCACACACTCACTCGACATAGACTATCACGCCCACTCCCAAGCAGACTCCCTGGCCCCGACTCATTAACTACAAGCTTATTCTCAGAGCTCTCCTGTCCATTCACACAGCTCATCAAGAGGAGAGAACTACACTGTCAATATAAAACCCCAACACCTACCTTCCACAGTTCAAGAATTCCAGCTGACAGAAAAGCAGAGACAAGCAGAAAACTCACAGCTAGCTTATTAATACAGAAAACTATACAGATAGCAAAGCATGCTTCTCATGGTTCCTTATCTTACCAACCCCAAGGACCCCGGGAAGACCATCGGCAAACCAGCTCCGACAATCGTCATGGCAGTGCCAGGTGGCAGGCCCAACCTTAGCGGGCGTCCCCGCGCAGGCAACCTTCACCTGCCTGGGATGAGCTTCTGCCTCCCTCACACAGCATGAGGCTCGGGCTTTCATACTCACAAAAACGCACGCTCATTGCTACGCAGGGGGCCAGCCCGCGTCCCAAGAAGCGGCCAACCGTATCTAGGAAGGTCTCCCAGGGTCAGGACTTCTCCAGGCACTTCTAAAGCACAACTCTCTGGCTAGGAACCAAAGCTGGACTTCGCCTGAAGCAGCCACAGCGCAACTCTCTGCGAGGAGCCAAAGGCAACAAACACTACTTTCCCACCCTTGCCTGCTTCACCAAGGACCGTTACCTACTGCCCCTGACACGACACCCCAGACTCAAGCCCCACTAACGGCACCTTCTCATCCGGGCATTTAACTCCCAGGCACTACCTACGCTGAAACTGACCATTCCCCTCCCAGGCACCTCCCAAGCGTCGTCTCAGACATTCTGCTTCGCATAGTACACGGGAAGGCTACGTCTCAAAGCCCTTCCTGCCATTCTGACACTGTGCCCCAGCCCCTCGCCTCGCAAAAGAGTCCCTCTACTTAGCGTGCATAGTCCCACGCGTCTCGAGGCAACCTCACTGCTCACAACTCCCACGGCAGCCGCCAGCCATGCTGCAGACCTTGACAAGTTCCTCTTCGTCATCTGCCAGAAACAAACCAAAAACAGGGAACAGCTTGTGGTGGCCCTCATCTCCACCCCCCCCCCCCAGACATCCCGCCCGGCCTGTTCCTTACCAACCCTCGGGCTCCTCCAAAGCTCCTCAACACTGGCCTCGCCTGTCCCAAAGCCATTCCACAGTCTGATTCCAAGCGTCTCCTGCTCTCCATGCCCTACAAGAGCAAAAAAAATCCAATGGCCACGGTTCTTGCAAAAGTCACCGAGCCCGCAATCCTTCTCCTTACCTCCCTGACTCACCACAAGCTCTCAGCCGACTCCAGAGGTCCAGGGCAAGACCTGCAGTACCAAACACAAATACTAAAAGCACTGAACACCTTCTTCTCAATTCTAAGCTACCGCACACGCACACAAACCCCTTACCTCCTCACAGCCCTCCCCACTTGGCCCCTTCACCTCTCCCGAGTTACCTGTGGCACGTGAAACACAAAGGCAAACAGACAAACCCTGAGAGAGGGTTCAAAGTCACACCCTCCCCTCCGGAAGCCCCCGCTCCCTCTCCCTTCGCTCTGCTACTCCTCCGCTGGCCTTTGCTACGCTTCCCTCCTCTGCTTTGAGCCCGCGCACCGCCTGCAGAACACAACAGGAAGAGCTGGTTTTCATTTCACAAAAATTTCAAGACACTCACGCACTCGCTGCTGCAGTCTGCTAAGCGGAACTCACCGAGTGCAGGACAGCTCTGGAGCACCCAGCTCCCCTTCGCTCCTCGCTCCGCACCTACCGATTTAAAAACACACAGCCAGGCATAAGATAAGCACCCCCAGGAGAATCAACTGGAACTGGCTGCTGACACCACAAAGTGACTCACTTGGTACCCTCACTCAGCTCAACCCTCCTCCATCAGCCTCTCACACGGGGCTAACCACCAAGCCATCTGCGAGAACAACCGGGCCTTCTTCACAGCAACGCCAAGCAAAAGCTTATTCTGCCTCTAAGTCTCAGCCCAAGATCACGCCGACCCGCAGGTTTGACAGGCATACACAGACTCATATTCAGACAATCTCAACACAGACCCTCACACCCTCTGGCTCACACACTCACTCGACATAGACTATCACGCCCACTCCCAAGCAGACTCCCTGGCCCCGACTCATTAACTACAAGCTTATTCTCAGAGCTCTCCTGTCCATTCACACAGCTCATCAAGAGGAGAGAACTACACTGTCAATATAAAACCCCAACACCTACCTTCCACAGTTCAAGAATTCCAGCTGACAGAAAAGCAGAGACAAGCAGAAAACTCACAGCTAGCTTATTAATACAGAAAACTATACAGATAGCAAAGCATGCTTCTCATGGTTCCTTATCTTACCAACCCCAAGGACCCCGGGAAGACCATCGGCAAACCAGCTCCGACAATCGTCATGGCAGTGCCAGGTGGCAGGCCCAACCTTAGCGGGCGTCCCCGCGCAGGCAACCTTCACCTGCCTGGGATGAGCTTCTGCCTCCCTCACACAGCATGAGGCTCGGGCTTTCATACTCACAAAAACGCACGCTCATTGCTACGCAGGGGGCCAGCCCGCGTCCCAAGAAGCGGCCAACCGTATCTAGGAAGGTCTCCCAGGGTCAGGACTTCTCCAGGCACTTCTAAAGCACAACTCTCTGGCTAGGAACCAAAGCTGGACTTCGCCTGAAGCAGCCACAGCGCAACTCTCTGCGAGGAGCCAAAGGCAACAAACACTACTTTCCCACCCTTGCCTGCTTCACCAAGGACCGTTACCTACTGCCCCTGACACGACACCCCAGACTCAAGCCCCACTAACGGCACCTTCTCATCCGGGCATTTAACTCCCAGGCACTACCTACGCTGAAACTGACCATTCCCCTCCCAGGCACCTCCCAAGCGTCGTCTCAGACATTCTGCTTCGCATAGTACACGGGAAGGCTACGTCTCAAAGCCCTTCCTGCCATTCTGACACTGTGCCCCAGCCCCTCGCCTCGCAAAAGAGTCCCTCTACTTAGCGTGCATAGTCCCACGCGTCTCGAGGCAACCTCACTGCTCACAACTCCCACGGCAGACGCCAGCCATGCTGCAGACCTTGACAAGTTCCTCTTCGTCATCTGCCAGAAACAAACCAAAAACAGGGAACAGCTTGTGGTGGCCCTCATCTCCACCCCCCCCCCCCAGACATCCCGCCCGGCCTGTTCCTTACCAACCCTCGGGCTCCTCCAAAGCTCCTCAACACTGGCCTCGCCTGTCCCAAAGCCATTCCACAGTCTGATTCCAAGCGTCTCCTGCTCTCCATGCCCTACAAGAGCAAAAAAAATCCAATGGCCACGGTTCTTGCAAAAGTCACCGAGCCCGCAATCCTTCTCCTTACCTCCCTGACTCACCACAAGCTCTCAGCCGACTCCAGAGGTCCAGGGCAAGACCTGCAGTACCAAACACAAATACTAAAAGCACTGAACACCTTCTTCTCAATTCTAAGCTACCGCACACGCACACAAACCCCTTACCTCCTCACAGCCCTCCCCACTTGGCCCCTTCACCTCTCCCGAGTTACCTGTGGCACGTGAAACACAAAGGCAAACAGACAAACCCTGAGAGAGGGTTCAAAGTCACACCCTCCCCTCCGGAAGCCCCCGCTCCCTCTCCCTTCGCTCTGCTACTCCTCCGCTGGCCTTTGCTACGCTTCCCTCCTCTGCTTTGAGCCCGCGCACCGCCTGCAGAACACAACAGGAAGAGCTGGTTTTCATTTCACAAAAATTTCAAGACACTCACGCACTCGCTGCTGCAGTCTGCTAAGCGGAACTCACCGAGTGCAGGACAGCTCTGGAGCACCCAGCTCCCCTTCGCTCCTCGCTCTGCACCTACCGATTTAAAAACACACAGCCAGGCATAAGATAAGCACCCCCAGGAGAATCAACTGGAACTGGCTGCTGACACCACAAAGTGACTCACTTGGTACCCTCACTCAGCTCAACCCTCCTCCATCAGCCTCTCACACGGGGCTAACCACCAAGCCATCTGCGAGAACAACCGGGCCTTCTTCACAGCAACGCCAAGCAAAAGCTTATTCTGCCTCTAAGTCTCAGCCCAAGATCACGCCGACCCGCAGGTTTGACAGGCATACACAGACTCATATTCAGACAATCTCAACACAGACCCTCACACCCTCTGGCTCACACACTCACTCGACATAGACTATCACGCCCACTCCCAAGCAGACTCCCTGGCCCCGACTCATTAACTACAAGCTTATTCTCAGAGCTCTCCTGTCCATTCACACAGCTCATCAAGAGGAGAGAACTACACTGTCAATATAAAACCCCAACACCTACCTTCCACAGTTCAAGAATTCCAGCTGACAGAAAAGCAGAGACAAGCAGAAAACTCACAGCTAGCTTATTAATACAGAAAACTATACAGATAGCAAAGCATGCTTCTCATGGTTCCTTATCTTACCAACCCCAAGGACCCCGGGAAGACCATCGGCAAACCAGCTCCGACAATCGTCATGGCAGTGCCAGGTGGCAGGCCCAACCTTAGCGGGCGTCCCCGCGCAGGCAACCTTCACCTGCCTGGGATGAGCTTCTGCCTCCCTCACACAGCATGAGGCTCGGGCTTTCATACTCACAAAAACGCACGCTCATTGCTACGCAGGGGGCCAGCCCGCGTCCCAAGAAGCGGCCAACCGTATCTAGGAAGGTCTCCCAGGGTCAGGACTTCTCCAGGCACTTCTAAAGCACAGCTCTCTGGCTAGGAACCAAAGCTGGACTTCGCCTGAAGCAGCCACAGCGCAACTCTCTGCGAGGAGCCAAAGGCAACAAACACTACTTTCCCACCCTTGCCTGCTTCACCAAGGACCGTTACCTACTGCCCCTGACACGACACCCCAGACTCAAGCCCCACTAACGGCACCTTCTCATCCGGGCATTTAACTCCCAGGCACTATCTACGCTGAAACTGACCATTCCCCTCCCAGGCACCTCCCAAGCGTCGTCTCAGACATTCTGCTTCGCATAGTACACGGGAAGGCTACGTCTCAAAGCCCTTCCTGCCATTCTGACACTGTGCCCCAGCCCCTCGCCTCGCAAAAGAGTCCCTCTACTTAGCGTGCATAGTCCCACGCGTCTCGAGGCAACCTCACTGCTCACAACTCCCACGGCAGACGCCAGCCATGCTGCAGACCTTGACAAGTTCCTCTTCGTCATCTGCCAGAAACAAACCAAAAACAGGGAACAGCTTGTGGTGGCCCTCATCTCCACCCCCCCCCAGACATCCCGCCCGGCCTGTTCCTTACCAACCCTCGGGCTCCTCCAAAGCTCCTCAACACTGGCCTCGCCTGTCCCAAAGCCATTCCACAGTCTGATTCCAAGCGTCTCCTGCTCTCCATGCCCTACAAGAGCAAAAAAACCCAATGGCCACGGTTCTTGCAAAAGTCACCGAGCCCACAATCCTTCTCCTTACCTCCCTGACTCACCACAAGCATTTATCTGATTCCAAATATCCAGGGCAAGACCTGCAATATCTAACACAAAACTGAAGTCCTTTGCTATGTTCTTCTGAACACTGAGTCACCGCACTCTAAAACAAACCCTCACCTTTTCACACCCGGAAAAGGAACCTGGAGCAGTGCCCCAGAAGACAATTGCTGAGTTGTCTGAGGCAAAATCTGTTCTTTTCTGAACTCTTGTAAGTACAGAAAAGAAACACATAGCCCACTTTTAAATAGCCAATGTAATCAATCAGAATATGAAGAACAAGTCCAAACAACAGGCTTACCATGTTTAGTTTTAGTAGTGATGTGGAAGTGACAACACAGATCACAATCAAATGCACTCATTGAAACTGTCAAGCTGTACTACCCCATCCACTATGAGATGGTGCTATAAAAAATCCCATTTCATTTTTGTCATCTTTATGGCACATTTCTGACCTATTCTTGCTATTCTGATGCTGTTCCCCATCCCTCTTCTGCCAAAAAGTAGTGTTTCTGCTTAGATTTTATAACAACCTAAGTCTCAAATAATACTTACTGCTCAGGGGTCCCATACTAGACACCTGAGTGTTTACAGCATCCACCCAAATCATTTCTCTCATCTGCCATAACAACAGGAAAAAATAAAAACAACATTGTAGCCATATAAGATTTTAAAAGCAAACAAATAAAGAGAAATACTCTGAAATCTTAACTACATGCAGACTGTGAAGAACCAGCCTCTCCTATGCTTTAGACTTTTAACATAATGAAAGAGCTGACTATAAACCATTCTTAGACCTTTCTCTACCAAATACCACCATTTCTTTAAGAGCCTCATCGCAAAACAATAATAATATTCCCTTTTAGTGTTCTGTAAACCTAAGCATTGAACTTAGCTTTTATAATACCACAGACCCAAAAGCACTCTTATAAAAGCCCTTAGTCACGTAACCTGTATATTTATTCAGTAACCACAACATGCAAAAAAGCACAGAAACAATCTACCATTAATGAGAACATAAACCAAAACAAACTTCTGCGATTATTTCTGTAGCTGAAAACAACAGAAAAAAAAACACTTAGCTTAGTACCACCAATAACATCTCAAAGAAAAAACACAGCACAAAAGACTTTAGTGGCACATACACACCTAAATATTCTGACAGCTTAAAACTTAGACTTAAAAAAAAACATTGTTAAAAACTACAAAAAAACAGAAAACTTTAAAAACACAAAACACCCCAGAAACCTTACCATAGCAAGAGCCCAGCTTTAAAAAAGCCCCTTTGAGTCAAAGCTGTGCCTTATATACCCCAGGCCCTACCCAGAACCCCTCCCTCAATTCCCTGGCTCAGGGGTGGGGCAAATTACCAGCTAGGATAAAAACAGCCTGACAAGGTACAGCTGGATCTTTTTAATCTGGGTTTTGTTTCTTGGTCGCTTTGTGGTTTGAACTTTTTGGGCTTAATTTTTTTTCTTTAAATTTGCATTCAGAATTTGCAAACTACATAGCTTCACTTTTATTCTGTTAGATTTTGAATTATATTTGGTTTCAGACCACATAGGTTTTTTTTGTCTCAGACAAAAAGCTTTTTGGGGCTCAGACTCACATGGGTTTCTTTCCACACAGGCTGGTTCAGTCTCATGTATTTAAATTGCACAGACACTCCAGCTGAGACTTGGGCTCAAGCTGGCATTCACTGACTCACACATCCATACAAGTCATACATTGAGACTAACACAGACTCCCTGGCTCAGACTTGCTTTCACACTTTAAGCGAAAAAAGACATTGAGGTTATTTAGCCAGGGTCAGCCATGCTTAGAACACCCAAGTAACAACTTATTTCATGGTCTTGTCATTTTCATAAAACTGTATTTTTTACTTCTTGTTAGTGTTTTCTAAGGGGTGTACATGTTAGAATAAAGGGATGGAAAACCTTTGAAGTTTAGTGGATGAGTAGTGAAATGACAGGAGAGAGAAATGATAGTTGCTGAGGCAAGGGTGCAGCTTCTATATTTCTTTGTGTGTCCTTGTTTCCATTTCTTTTGTAGGTGTTGCAGATAACTCCAGAGAGGTGAAGCTGCAAACTGAGGAGGGCTGTGAGAAGGTAAGGGGGCTGTCTGGGTGTGTTAGGTGATTTAGATTTAAGAAGAGCATGGCAAAGGGGTTCAATATTTGTATTTGGTGTTGCAGGGCCTGCCTTCTTCCATTGGAGTCAGATGAGTGCTTGAGCTGAGTCAGGGAGGCAAGGAGAAGGGTTGTCAGGTTGGGCACTTTTTCTAAGCACTGTGGTCATTTGTTTCTATTGTACTCCTAGGACCTGGAGAGAAGGAGAGGCTCAGTGTTGGACTCTACTATGGGATTGGAACAGGAAAACATAATGTTGAGGAGCTTTGAAGGAAGAAGAGGGCTGTTACAGACTAGGTCAGTATTGGTGGGTGGGGTGGTGGTGATGATGATGGCCAGCACAGGGTGTTCCTGTTGGTTCCTTTGTTTGTTGCAGGTTAGACAGAGGAACTTGGTAGCTGAGGCAAGATCCCAAGACTTTGATGTGGGTGTCCTGAGCATCCATGAGACCCATGGCACTATGGAAGTTAAGTAGAAGGATTGCTGCTTGGGACTGGAGAGTGAGAGACAAGGTCAGGAGGGCAGGAAGGGGTTTGAAGTGTAGCATGGGGCTGAGGGGAAGACAGGGGGTTACTTTGCAGCATGAGCTTACATGGGTAGAGCTGCTACAGCTTGACTGTGTTATGGAGTGAGGATGTCCCCCACAACCCTTCCCTTAGTGCCCTGAGTTAGGGGTGGGGCAAACCCCCAGCTGGGATAAAAACACCCTAACAATCCACAGCTGGGTCTTATTTTACCTGCCTCAGGTTCATTGGCTGCTCCCCAGCTTTCATTTTCTGACTTTCTTTCTGTGGTTTAACTCACATTCAAGACTCGGAGACCACGCAGGTTCCTTCTCACACAGACTGGTTCACACTCATACTCGCGTTTAAATTGCACAGACACTCTCTGGCTCAGATTTTGCCTCACGCTCACTTAGGCTCAGTCTGACACTGACTGGCTCATACATCCACATAAATCTCTTACTGATTGTATCACAGAAGTTCTGGTTCAAACTACTTGGATAAGGCTCCCTGGCTCAAACTCACTCTCACTGTCTAGCTGAAAACTAACATTCAGAGGACTCAGTCAAGGTGAGCTGTGCTTGAAACACCCAAGTAATAACTTATTTCAGGGTCGGCTGCAGCTTCTATTTTTCTCTCTGTGTGTGCTTGTTTCAATTTTGTTTTTAGGTGCCACAAGTAACTCGAGAGAGGTCAAGCTGCCAACTGCGGAGGGCTGGGAGAAGGTAGAAGGCTTGTTTGTGTGAGTGGTGCCTCAGAGCTGAGAATAACATGGCAAAGGGTTCAGTACTTATGTTTGTTATTGCAGGTCCTCCCTTCTATCTCTGAAGTCAGATGAGTGTTTGAGGTGAGGCAGAGAGGTAACAATAGTGGTTTTGGGGGTCCGTCACTCTTTGCAAGCACCATGGTCGATTCTCCCTATTGTACTCCTAGGTCCTGCAGGGGAGGAGAAGCCCAGCATCGTATTTTGCAGTAGATTAGTAGAAGGTGAACATAATACTAAGAAGGCAAAGTAGAGCTACAGAAGAGGCTGGCATCAATGGCTGGGGTGGTGGAGATGACGGCCTGCGCAGCATGTTACCCTTTATTTCTTTGTTTCTGGCAGATGATGAAGAGGAACTTGGCAGTGGCTGAAACATGGCTGGTGTCTGCCGTGGGAGTTGTGAGCAGGGAGGCTGCCTCGAGACCCATGGCACTATGGACGTAGAGTGACTCCTTTAAGAAGCGAAGGGGTGGGGGACAATGTCAGAATGGCAGGAAGGATTTGAGATGTAGCATTCCAATGTAGTATGTGAAGCAGAATGTCTGAGAAGATGCTTGGAGGTGCCTGGGAGGGGAATGGTCAGTTTTACCATAGGTAGTGCCTGAGAGTTAAATGCCAGGATGAAAAGGTGCCGTTTGTGGCGCTCAAGTCTGGGGTGTCGTGTCAGGGACTATAGGTAACGGTCCTTGGTGAAACACACAAAGATAGAAAGTACTGTTTGTCCTCTTTGGCTCCTTCTTGAAGTGTTCTGCTTTGGCTGCTCCCCAAAAATTCAAGCTTTGGTTCCTAAACAGAGAGTTGCGCTTTAGAACTGCCTGGAGAAGTCCTGACCCTGGGAGACCTTCCTAGATACGGTTGGCCGCTTCTTGGGACGCGGGCTGGCCCCCTGCGTAGCAATGAGCGTGCGTTTTTGTGAGTATGAAAGCCCGAGCCTCATGCTGTGTGAGGGAGGCAGAAGCTCATCCCAGGCAGGTGAAGGTTGCCTGCGCGGGGACGCCCGCTAAGGTTGGGCCTGCCACCTGGCACTGCCATGATGATTGTCGGAGCTGGTTTGCCGATGGTCTTCCCGGGGTCCTTGGGGTTGGTAAGATAAGGAACCATGAGAAGCATGCTTTGCTATCTGTATAGTTTTCTGTATTAATAAGCTAGCTGTGAGTTTTCTGCTTGTCTCTGCTTTTCTGTCAGCTGGAATTCTTGAACTGTGGAAGGTAGGTGTTGGGGTTTTATATTGACAGTGTAGTTCTCTCCTCTTGATGAGCTGTGTGAATGGACAGGAGAGCTCTGAGAATAAGCTTGTAGTTAATGAGTCGGGGCCAGGGAGTCTGCTTGGGAGTGGGCGTGATAGTCTATGTCGAGTGAGTGTGTGAGCCAGAGGGTGTGAGGGTCTGTGTTGAGATTGTCTGAATATGAGTCTGTGTATGCCTGTCAAACCTGCGGGTCGGCGTGATCTTGGGCTGAGACTTAGGGGCAGAATAAGCTTTTGCTTGGCGTTGCTGTGAAGAAGGCCCGGTTGTTCTCGCAGATGGCTTGGTGGTTAGCCCCGTGTGAGAGGCTGATGGAGGAGGGTTGAGCTGAGTGAGGGTACCAAGTGAGTCACTTTGTGGTGTCAGCAGCCAGTTCCAGTTGATTCTCCTGGGGGTGCTTATCTTATGCCTGGCTGTGTGTTTTTAAATCGGTAGGTGCGGAGCGAGGAGCGAAGGGGAGCTGGGTGCTCCAGAGCTGTCCTGCACTCGGTGAGTTCCGCTTAGCAGACTGCAGCAGCGAGTGCGTGAGTGTCTTGAAATTTTTGTGAAATGAAAACCAGCTCTTCCTGTTGTGTTCTGCAGGCGGTGCGCGGGCTCAAAGCAGAGGAGGGAAGCGTAGCAAAGGCCAGCGGAGGAGTAGCAGAGCGAAGGGAGAGGGAGCGGGGGCTTCCGGAGGGGAGGGTGTGACTTTGAACCCTCTCTCAGGGTTTGTCTGTTTGCCTTTGTGTTTCACGTGCCACAGGTAACTCGGGAGAGGTGAAGGGGCCAAGTGGGGAGGGCTGTGAGGAGGTAAGGGGTTTGTATGTGTTTGAGATAGGTTAGAATTGAGTAAAATGTATTCAATGCGTGTAGTAGTAGTGTTTGGTATTGCTTATCTTGCGATATTTGAAAACTTTTTGGTACTCTTAAGCTTGTTGACAGTTCTATATTTTTGTCTGTTTTTTTGTCACCTGGAATTTTTCAACTTTTGAACATCTGTGGTGGTATTTTATAATTACAGTATAGTTTTGTACCTTTAATCATTTCTATGGCGGACAGCATTTCTCATGGCTTATCTTTGAGCAACGGTCTTTGCAGCGACATAGTTTTGGCAGCCAGGTTTCTTACTAAGTTCCTGGGAATATGTTTCCCGCAAATTTATTCTAGCAATGCAGAGGTGTTCTTGTCGGGGACTAGTGGAGGTATAGTTTGAGCCTGTGTGAAAGGCATCAGGCTGCTGCATTTGCCAAGCGAGTGACTGGACGTAGATACGTGGAAGCGTGTGAGGGTGGTTCTATACTTAGGGCTTGTGTGTGTGCATGGGACATGGCTTGTCGATTTTAAATATTTTTTCTTTTCAGGTCTTTAGATGTTTAGAAACTAAAATAGCAGACATGGGCTTTTTTTTCTTTTCCTCCCCCATTTAGGCTTTTTTTAGTGCTTCCAGCCAGTCACCAAGGTGATGTTCGTCACCACCTATGGTTGAGCAGGGGTCGGTGCACATACGGTGTTTTCAGGTAGGGTAATTTTGAGGCTTCAGGGAATTTAGTTGCTGAGAATTCCTGAATCCAGGCTGGGGGGGCGGGAGGTGTGGTGTGTTGTTTTGTATTAGGAAAGAACATATCACAGTTGGTGTGGCAGCCTTCAAGTTTCATATATGGGTGTAGGTGGCGGTGAACTATGTTTTGGTGCAGTGAGTGCTGTCGGTTGGGTGCAAATATATAGCTTTACAGACATATGGGTAAATAAATGGAGGGGAGGATGTTTAGAGGTCATATTGTAATGATATTGATAGAAATGTGTTTCTGTTTGCAGGTTATTATGTTGAGAACCTGTAGATTCCAGAGGAGCTCCATCTGTTCTGGATGGCTGCTTGCAACATGTAGAAGATTTCAGATGGAGACAGGAAACCTATCCATGTCAAATGGAAGGCTGCATTGCTGTGTGTATAAGGACATCTGATGGCTATCTGACAAAGCATGCTACCTGTCGAGCATTTTGTGTAAGTAGTAAAGCCTTGCTGGTTTTCTAAGGATGAACTGTAAAAAGTGAACTGTGTCATTTATGTATGTAAATGCATTTAAATGAAATGTATGATGCTACTAATTAAGTTCATGTAAGGTAAATGTTAATGATATTGCCCTTAGAATGCTGGTGTTAGGGATAGAATGGCACTGCTAGTCTTGGAAAGTTGCTGTTCAACTTAAAATGAATGTCTTAGTCCTAGAATTCTGGTGTTAGTCTTAAAACGAAAGTCTTAGTGCTAAAATGCTGCTCTTAGTCTTAAAATCCATGTCCTAATCTCAGAATGTTGGTGTTCATCTTAGACTTCTGGTGTTAGTCTTAGGGTGCATGTCTGTCTTAGAAAGTATGACTTAGAATGCTGATCTTAGTATCAAAATCATGGTATGAGTTTTAGAATGCATGTCAATGTTAGTTTGTGGGTTGTTGTTGATTTAGGGCTTGTGTGTATGCGTGTGAGGTGGACTGTCGATTTAAAATGTCTTTTCCTTTTTGGATTTTCAGATATTTAGAAACAAAAAATCGCAGATGGTGGATATTGTTTTTCTCCCTCTCCGGCCAGGGAATTTTTTTCCCAGTCCCAGCCGGTCTGCGTGGCACCATTTGTCAATGCCTATGTTTCAGCAATGTTTGCTGCACGGACAGAGTTTTGATGTGCAGGATGTTCCTGGGACAGGGGTGCCTATGTATTTATTCTCATCAAGGCAGGGGTACGTGTCAGTAGGGAAGAGCAGAGGCAGGTTTTGGGCCCGTGATGCCGGTGGCAGGGGAATGCATTCGGTATGTATCTGAGCATATATAGACTCGTGCAAGCATGTGTGGGCAATTCTTGCATTTGGGCTTTTCTCTTGCCATTGAATGTGGGTTGTCAATTTAACATGTTTTTAGAGCTTGGATGCTTTTAGAACTTAAAAGTTTTAGAAATTAGCGTCTAATTGGAGAATGTACTGTCTCAAAAGAGAACTTGGTATCTAATAGATGATCCAGGTCTGTGATTGGAGAACCTTGTGTCTAATTGGAGAATGTATCGTTTCAATGGAGAACTTAGCGTTTCACTGGGGAGTGGAGCATTTCAAAGCAGGACATAGCATTTCAATGCAGATTTTAGCATTTGAATGCTGAATTTAGCGTTTGAATGTAGAATTGAGTATTTCAGAGCAGAACTCAGCGTTTCCATATTAAACTGAGCATTTCAATGGACAGTTTGTTTATTTCAGAAATTAATATTTCAACTTAGTGTTTCAATGCCCAATGTACACAGAGAACCTACTCTTGTATTTCACAACCTAAAATTTCAATGCATATTCAGGTATTCTTCAGCTATGAAACCGAAGAGAGACTGCAGTGATGGTGACACCGTTAAAATGCTGACTGGGTGCTGAAGAGGCCCAGCACCAGCTTTCCCTACTGGCCCTTCTGCTGTGAGAGCAGATGCCAAAGGTTCATTCTGTGCTGACTGTGTTGCCCCGCAGGAGAGCGCAGATTCTGGATTGATTGCATTCAAATGCTTTTCCTGTATGAAAGTGAGCAGTGAAAGCAATGATGGAGGCACGGATGAAAAGGTGATTGTGTGCTGAACAGGCCCAGCACCAGCTTTCAATCCTGGCTATACTGCTGTGGCAGCAGAGGCCAAATGTTCGAGCTATACTCACTGAGCTGCCGGGCAGCTGAGGGCGACCACCCGAGAATTTGTATTCAAATGGACTTTTAGGTATGAAACCGAGGAGAGACTGCAATGATGGTGACACCGTTGCAAAGCTGCCTGTGTGCTGAAGAGGCAGAGCACTAGCTTTCCCTGCTGGTCCTTCTGCTGTGGGAGCAGATGCCACTGTTCATTCTGTGCTGACTGTGTTGCTGCGCTGCTAGAAGAGAGCAGGCTCTGGACTGATTCCATTCAAATGCTTTTCCTGTATGAAAGTGAGCAGTGAAAGCAACGATGGAGGCACCAATGTAAAGGTGATTGTGTGCTGAACAGGTCCAGCACCAGCTTTCAATCCTGGCTCTTCTGCTGTGGGAGCAGAGGCCCAACGTTCGTGCTGTACTCACTGTGCTGCTGGGCAGCTGAGAGACACCACCTGAGAATTTGGATTCAAATGGACTTTTAGGTATGAAACCGAGGAGAGACTGCAGTGATGCTGTCACCGTTGCAAAGCTGCTTGTCTGCTGAAGAAGCCCAGCACTAGCTTTCCCTGCTGGTCCTTCTGCTGTGTGAGCAGATGCCACTGTTCATTCTGTGCTGACTGTGTTGCTGCGCTGCTAGAAGAGAGCAGGCTCTGGACTGATTCCATTCAAATGCTTTTCCTGCATGAAAGTGAGCAGTGAAAGCAACGATGGAGGCACCAATGTAAAGGTGATTGTGTGCTGAACAGGCCCAGCACCAGCTTTCAATCCTGGCTCTTCTGCTGTGGGAGCAGAGGCCAAACGTTCCTGCTGTACTCACTGTGCTGCTGGGCCGCTGAGAGAGACCACCTGAGAATTTGGATTCAAATGGACTTTTAGGTATGAAACCGAGGAGAGACTGCAATGATGGTGACACCGTTGCAAAGCTGCTTGTGTGCTGAAGAGTCCTAGCACTAGCTTTCCCTGCTGGTCCTTCTGCTGTGGGAGCAGATGCCACTGTTCATTCTGTGCTGAATGTGTTGCTGCGCTGCCAGCAGAGAGCAGGCTCTGGACTGATTCCACTCAAATTCTTTTCCTGCATGAAAGTGAGCAGTGAAAGCAACGATGGAGGCACCAATGTAAAGGTGATTGTGTGCTGAACAGGTCCAGCACCAGCTTTCAATCCTGGCTCTTCTGCTGTGGGAGCAGAGGCCAAACGTTCGTGCTGTACTCACTGTGCTGCTGGGCAGCTGAGAGAGACCACCTGAGAATTTGGATTCAAATGGACTTTTAGGTATGAAACCGAGGAGAGACTGCAGTGATGGTGACACCATTGCAAAGCTGCTTGTGTGCTGAAGAGGCCCAGCACTAGCTTTCCCTGCTGGTCCTTCTGCTGTGGGAGCAGATGCCACTGTTCATTCTGTGCTGACTGTGTTGCTGCGCTGCTAGAAGAGAGCAGGCTCTGGACTGATTCCATTCAAATGCTTTTCCTGTATGAAAGTGAGCAGTGAAAGCAACGATGGAGGCACCAATGTAAAGGTGATTGTGTGCTGAACAGGTCCAGCACCAGCTTTCAATCCTGGCTCTTCTGCTGTGGGAGCAGAGGCCCAACGTTCGTGCTGTACTCACTGTGCTGCTGGGCAGCTGAGAGACACCACCTGAGAATTTGGATTCAAATGGACTTTTAGGTATGAAACCGAGGAGAGACTGCAGTGATGCTGTCACCGTTGCAAAGCTGCTTGTGTGCTGAAGAGGCCCAGCACTAGCTTTCCCTGCTGGTCCTTCTGCTGTGGGAGCAGATGCCACTGTTCATTCTGTGCTGACTGTGTTGCTGCGCAGCAGAGAGCAGGCTCTGGACTGATTCCATTCAAATGCTTTTCCTGCATGAAAGTGAGCAGTGAAAGCAGCGATGGAGGCACCAATGTAAAGGTGATTGTGTGCCGAACAGGTCCAGCACCAGCTTTCAATCCTGGCTCTTCTGCTGTGGGAGCAGAGGCCAAACGTTCGTGCTGTACTCACTGTGCTGCTGGGCAGCTGAGAGAGACCACCTGAGAATTTGGATTCAAATGGACTTGTAGGTATGAAACCGAGGAGAGACTGCAATGATGGTGACACCGTTGCAAAGCTGCTTGTGTGCTGAAGAGGCCCAGCACTAGCTTTCCCTGCTGGTCCTTCTGCTGTGGGAGCAGATGCCACTGTTCATTCTGTGCTGACTGTGTTTCTGCGCTGCCAGCAGAGAGCAGGCTCTGGACTGATTCCATTCAAATGCTTTTCCTGCATGAAAGTGAGCAGTGAAAGCAACGATGGAGGCACCAATGTAAAGGTGATTGTGTGCCGAACAGGTCCAGCACCAGCTTTCAATCCTGGCTCTTCTGCTGTGGGAGCAGAGGCCAAACGTTTGTGCTGTACTCACTGTGCTGCTGGGCAGCTGAGAGAGACCACCTGAGAATTTGGATTCAAATGGACTTTTAGGTATGAAACCGAGGAGAGACTGCAATGATGGTGACACCGTTGCAAAGCTGATTGTGTGCTGAAGAGGCCCAGCACTAGCTTTCCCTGCTGGTCCTTCTGCCATTGGAGCTGATGCCAATGTTCATTCTGTGCTGACTGCGTTGCTGCGCAGCCGAGGGCAGGCTCTGGACTGATTTCATTCAAATGCTTTTCCTGTATGAAAGTGAGCAGTGAAAGCAACGATGGAGGCACCAATGTAAAGGTGATTGTGCGCTGAACAGGTCCAGCACCAGCTTTCAATCCTGGCTCTTCTGCTGTGGGAGCAGAGGCCCAACGTTCGTGCTGTACTCACTGTGCTGCTGGGCAGCTGAGAGACACCACCTGAGAATTTGGATTCAAATGGACTTTTAGGTATGAACCCGAGGAGAGACTGCAATGATGGTGACACCGTTGCAAAGCTGCTTGTGTGCTGAAGAGACCCAGCACTAGCTTTCCCTGCTGGTCCTTCTGCTGTGGGAGCAGATGCCACTGTTCATTCTGTGCTGACTGTGTTGCTGCGCAGCAGAGAGCAGGCTCTGGACTGATTCCATTCAAATGCTTTTTCTGTATGAAAGTGAGCAGTAAAATCAGCGATGGAGGCACCAATGTAAAGGCGATTGTGTGCTGAACAGGTCCAGCACCAGCTTTCAATCCTGGCTCTTCTGCTGTGGGAGCAGAGGCCAAACGTTCGTGCTGTACTCACTGTGCTGCTGGGCAGCTGAGAGACACCACCTGAGAATTTGGATTCAAATGGACTTTTAGGTATGAAACCGAGGAGAGACTGCAATGATGGTGACACCGTTGCAAAGCTGACTGTGTGCTGGAGAGGCAGAGCACTAGCTTTCCCTGCTGGTCCTTCTGCTGTGGGAGCAGATGCCACTGTTCATTCTGTGCTGACTGTGTTGCTGCCAGCAGAGAGCAGGCTCTGGACTGATTCCATTCAAATGCTTTTCCTGTATGAAAGTGAGCAGTGAAAGCAACGATGGAGGCACCAATGTAAAGGTGATTGTGTGCTGAACAGGTCCAGCACCAGCTTTCAATCCTAGCTGTTCTGCTGTGGGAGCAGAAGCCAAACATTCGTGCTGTACTCACTGTGCTGCTGGGCAGCTGAGAGACACCACCTTAGAATTTGGATTCAAATGGACTTTTAGGTATGAAACCGAGGAGAGACTGCAATGATGGTGACACCGTTGCAAAGCTGCTTGTTTGCTGAAGAGGCCCAGCACTAGCTTTCCCTGCTGGTCCTTCTGCCGTGGGAGCAGATGCCACTGTTCATTCTGTGCTCACTGTGTTGCTGTAAGCAGTGAGCAGCCTCTGGGCTGATTCCATTCAAATGCTTTTCCTGTATGAATGTGAGCAGTGAAAGCAACGATGGAGGCACCAATGTAAAGGTGATTGTGTGCTGAACAGGTCCAGCACCAGCTTTCAATCCTGGCTCTTCTGCTGTGGGAGCAGAGGCCAAACGTTCGTGCTGTACTCACTGTGCTGCTGGGCAGCTGAGAGACACCACCTGAGAATTTGGATTCAAATGGACTTTTAGGTATGAAACTGAGGAGAGACTGCAATGATGGTGACACCGTTGCAAAGCTGACTGTGTGCTGGAGAGGCAGAGCACTAGCTTTCCCTGCTGGTCCTTCTGCTGTGGGAGCAGATGCCACTGTTCATTCTGTGCTGTGTTGCTGCCAGCAGAGAGCAGGCTCTGGACTGATTCCATTCAAATGCTTTTCCTGTATGAAAGTGAGCAGTGAAAGCAACGATGGAGGCACCAATGTAAAGGTGATTGTGTGCTGAACAGGTCCAGCACCAGCTTTCAATCCTAGCTCTTCTGCTGTGGGAGCAGAAGCCAAACGTTCGTGCTTTACTCACTGTGCTGCTGGGCAGCTGAGAGACACCACCTGAGAATTTGGATTCAAATGGACTTTTAGGTATGAAACCGAGGAGAGACTGCAATGATGGTGACACCGTTGCAAAGCTGCTTGTGTGCTGAAGAGGCCCAGCACTAGCTTTCCCTGCTGGTCCTTCTGCTGTGGGAGCAGATGCCACTGTTCATTCTGTGCTCACTGTGTTGCTGCCAGCAGAGAGCAGCTCTGGACTGATTCCATTCAAATGCTTTTCCTGTAAGAATGTGACCAGTGAAAGCAACGATGGAGGCACCAATGTAAAGGTGATTGTGTGCTGAACATGTCCAGCACCAGCTTTCAATCCTGGCTCTTCTGCTGTGGGAGCAGAAGCCAAACGTTCGTGCTGTACTCACTGTGCTGCTGGGCAGCTGAGAGACACCACCTTAGAATTTGGATTCAAATGGAATTTTAGGTATGAAACCGAGGAGAGACTGCAATGATGGTGACACCGTTGCAAAGCTGCTTGTGTGCTGAAGAGGCCCAGCACTAGCTTTCCCTGCTCGTCCTTCTGCTGTGGGAGCAGATGCCACTGTTCATTCTGTGCTCACTGTGTTGCTGCGCAGCCGAGAGCAGGCTCTGGACTGATTCCATTCAAATGCTTTTCTTGTATGAAAGTGAGCAGTGAAAGCAACGATGGAGGCACCAATGTAAAGGTGATTGTGTGCTGAACAGGTCCAGCACCAGCTTTCAATCCTAGCTGTTCTGCTGTGGGAGCAGAAGCCAAACATTCGTGCTGTACTCACTGTGCTGCTGGGCAGCTGAGAGAGACCACCTTAGAATTTGGATTCAAATGGACTTTTAGGTATGAAACCGAGGAGAGACTGCAATGATGGTGACACCGTTGCAAAGCTGCTTGTGTGCTGAAGAGGCCCAGCACTAGCTTTCCCTGCTGGTCCTTCTGCTGTGGGAGCAGATGCCACTGTTCATTCTGTGCTGACTGTGTTGCTGCAAGCAGAGAGCAGCCTCTGGGCTGATTCCATTCAAATGCTTTTCCTGTATGAATGTGAGCAGTGAAAGCAACGATGGAGGCACCAATGTAAAGGTGATTGTGTGCTGAACAGGTCCAGCACCAGCTTTCAATCCTGGCTCTTCTGCTGTGGGAGCAGAGGCCAAACGTTCGTGCTGTACTCACTGTGCTGCTGGGAAGCTGAGAGACACCACCTGAGAATTTGGATTCAAATGGACTTTTAGGTATGAAACCGAGGAGAGACTGCAATGATGGTGACACCGTTGCAAAGCTGACTGTGTGCTGGAGAGGCAGAGCACTAGCTTTCCCTGCTGGTCCTTCTGCTGTGGGAGCAGATGCCACTGTTCATTCTGTGCTCACTGTGTTGCTGCCAGCAGAGAGCAGGCTCTGGACTGATTCCATTCAAATGCTTTTCCTGTATGAAAGTGAGCAGTGAAAGCAACGATGGAGGCACCAATGTAAAGGTGATTGTGTGCTGAACAGGTCCAGCACCAGCTTTCAATCCTAGCTGTTCTGCTGTATGAGCAGAAGCCAAACATTCGTGCTGTAATCACTGTGCTGCTGGGCAGCTGAGAGACACCACCTGAGAATTTGGATTCAAATGGACTTTTAGGTATGAAACCGAGGAGAGACTGCAATGATGGTGACCCCGTTGCAAAGCTGCTTGTGTGCTGAAGAGGCCCAGCACTAGCTTTCCCTGCTGGTCCTTCTGCTGTGGGAGCAGATGCCACTGTTCATTCTGTGCTCACTGTGTTGCTGCAAGCAGAGAGCAGCCTCTGGGATGATTCCATTCAAATGCTTTTCCTGCATGAAAGTGAGCAGTGAAAGCAACGATGGAGGCACCAATGTAAAGGTGATTGTGTGCTGAACAGGTCGAGCACCAGCTTTCAATCCTAGCTCTTCTGCTGTGGGAGCAGAAGCCAAACGTTTGTGCTGTACTCACTGTGCTGCTGGGCAGCTGAGAGAGACCACCTGAGAATTTGGATTCAAATGGACTTTTAGGTATGAAACCGAGGAGAGACTGCTATGATGGTGACACCGTTGCAAAGCTGCTTGTGTGCTGAAGAGGCCCAGCACTAGCTTTCCCTGCTGGTCCTTCTGCCGTGGGAGCACATGCCACTGTTCATTCTGTGCTGACTGTGTTGCTGCGCAGCAGAGAGCAGGCTCTGGACTGATTCCATTCAAATGCTTTTCCTGTATGAAAGTGAGCAGTGAAAGCAACGATGGAGGCACCAATGTAAAGGTGATTGTGTGCTGAACAGGTCGAGCACCAGCTTTCAATCCTAGCTGTTCTGCTGTATGAGCAGAAGCCAAACGTTCGTGCTGTACTCACTGTGCTGCTGGGCAGCTGAGAGAGACCACTTGAGAATTGGATTCAAATGGACTTTTAGGTATGAAACCGGGGAGAGACTGCAATGATGGTGACACCGTTGCAAAGCTGCTTGTGTGCTGAAGAGACCCAGCACTAGCTTTCCCTGCTGGTCCTTCTGCTGTGGGAGCAGATGCCACTGTTCATTCTGTGCTGACTGTGTTGCTGCCAGCACAGAGCAGGCTCTGGACTGATTCCATTCAAATGCTTTTCCTGTATGAAAGTGAGCAGTGAAATCAGCGATGGAGGCACCAATGTAAAGGTGATTGTGTGCTGAACAGGTCCAGCACCAGCTTTCAATCCTGGCTCTTCTGCTGTGGGAGTAGAGGCCAAAAGTTCGTGCTGTACTCACTGTGCTGCTGGGCAGCTGAGAGACACCACCTGAGAATTTGGATTCAAATGGACTTTTAGGTATGAAACCGAGGAGAGACTGCAATGATGGTGACACCGTTGCAAAGCTGACTGTGTGCTGGAGACTCAGAGCGCTAGCTTTCCCTGCTGATCCTTCTGCTGTGGGAGCTGATGCCGCTGTTCATTCTGTGCTGACTGTGTTGCTGCCAGCAGAGAGCAGGCTCTGGACTGATTCCATTCAAATGCTTTTCCTGTATGAATGTGAGCAGTGAAAGCAACGATGGAGGCACCAATGTAAAGGTGATTGTGTGCTGAACAGGTCCAGCACCAGCTTTCAATCCTGGCTCTTCTTCTGTGGGAGCAGAGGCCAAAAGTTCGTGCTGTACTCACTGTGGTGCTGTGCAGCTGAGAACGACCACCTGAGAATTTGAATTCAAA
This sequence comes from Pezoporus flaviventris, assembly GCF_033815535.1. Lineage (NCBI taxonomy): Eukaryota > Metazoa > Chordata > Aves > Psittaciformes > Psittacidae > Pezoporus > Pezoporus flaviventris. The sequence continues at coordinate 97,480 of NW_026892833.1, forward strand.
TGGACTTTTAGGTATGAAACCGAGGAGAGACTGCAATGATGGTGACACTGTTGCAAAGCTGCTTTTGTGCTGAAGAGGCCCAGCACTAGCTTTCCCTGCTGGTCCTTCTGCTGTGGGAGCAGATGCCACTGTTCATTCTGTGCTGAATGTGTTGCTGCCAGCAGAGAGCAGGCTCTGGACTGATTCCATTCAAATGCTATTCCTGTATGAATGTGAGCAGTGAAAGCAACGATGGAGGCACCAATGTAAAGGTGATTGTGTACTGAACAGGTCCAGCACCAGCTTTCAATCCTGGCTCTTCTTCTGTGGGAGCAGAGGCCAAACGTTCGTGCTGTACTCACTGTGCTGCTGGGCAGCTGAGAGACACCACCTGAGAATTTGGATTCAAATGGACTTTTAGGTATGAAACCGAAGAGAGACTGCAATGATGGTGGCACCGTTGCAAAGCTGCTTGTGTGCTGAAGAGGCCCAGCACTAGCTTTCCCTGCTGGTCCTTCTGCTGTGGGAGCAGATGCCACTGTTCATTCTGTGCTGATTGTGTTGATATGCAGCCGAGAGCCGGCTCTGGACTGATTCCATTCAAATGCTTTTCCTGTATGAAAGTGAGCAGTGAAAGCAACGATGGAGGCACCAATGTAAAGGTGATTGTGTGCTGAACACGTCCAGCACCAGATTTCAATCCTGGCTCTTCTGCTGTGGGAGCAGAGGCCAACCGTTCGTGCTGTACTCACTGTGCTGCTGGGCAGCTGAGAGAAAACACCTGAAAATTTGGATTCAAATGGACTTTAAGGTATGAAACCGAGGAGAGACTGCAATGATGGTGACACCGTTGCAAAGCTGAGTATGTGCTGGAGAGTCAGAGCACTAGCTTTCCCTGCTGATCCTTCTGCTGTGGGAGCAGATGCCACTGTTTATTCTGTGCTGACTGTGTTGCTGCCAGCAGAGAGCAGGCTCTGGACTGATTCCATTCAAATGCTATTCCTGTATGAATGTGAGCAGTGAAAGCAACGATGGAGGCACCAATGTAAAGGTGATTGTGTACTGAACAGGTCCAGCACCAGATTTCAATCCTGGCTCTTCTTCTGTGGGAGCAGAGGCCAAACGTTCGTGCTGTACTCACTGTGCTGCTGGGCAGCTGAGAGAGACCACCTGAGAATTTGGATTCAAATGGACTTTTAGGTATGAAACCAAGGAGAGACTGCAATGATGGTGACACCGTTGCAAAGATGACTGTGTGCTGAAGAGGCCCAGCACTAGCTTTCCCTGCTGGTCCTTCTGCTGTGGGAGCAGATGCCACTGTTCATTCTGTGCTGTGTTGCTGCGCAGCAGAGAGCAGGATCTGGACTGATTCCATTCAAATGCTTTTCCTGTATGAAAGTGAGCAGTGAAAGCAACGATGGAGGCACCGATATAAAGGTGATTGTGTGCTGAAGAGGCCCAGCACCAGCGTTTCCTCCTGGCTCTCCTGTTGTGGGAGCAGAGGCCAAAATTCGTGCTGTACTCACTGTGCTGCTGGGCAGCTGAGAACGACCACCTGAGAATTTGAATTCAAATGGACTTTTAGGTATGAAATGGAGGAGAGACTGCAATGATGGTGACACCGTTGCAAAGCTGACTGTGTGCTGGAGAGGCAGAGCACTAGCTTTCCCTGCTGGTCCTTCTGCTGTGGGAGCAGATGCCACTGTTCATTCTGTGCTGACTGTGTTGCTGCCAGCAGAGAGCAGGCTCTGGACTGATTCCATTCAAATGCTTTTCCTGTATGAAAGTGAGCAGTGAAAGCAACGATGGAGGCACCAATGTAAAGGGGATTGTGTGCTGAACAGGTCGAGCACCAGCTTTCAATCCTAGCTCTTCTGCTGTGGGAGCAGAAGCCAAACGTTCGTGCTGTACTCACTGTGCTGCTGGGCAGCTGAGAGACACCACCTTAGAATTTGGATTCAAATGGACTTTTAGGTATGAAACCGAGGAGAGACTGCAATGATGGTGACACCGTTGCAAAGCTGCTTGTGTGCTGAAGAGGCCCAGCACTAGCTTTCCCTGCTGGTCCTTCTGCTGTGGGAGCAGATGCCACTGTTCATTCTGTGCTCACTGTGTTGCTGCAAGCAGAGAGCATCCTCTGGGCTGATTCCATTCAAATGCTTTTCCTGTATGAATGTGAGCAGTGAAAGCAATGATGGAGGCACCAATGTAAAGGGGATTGTGTGCTGAACAGGTCCAGCACCAGCTTTCAATCCTGGCTATTCTTCTGTGGGAGCAGAGGCCAAACGTTCGTGCTGTACTCACTGTGCTGCTGGGCAGCTGAGAGAGACCACCTGAGAATTTGGATTCAAATGGACTTTTAGGGATGAATCCGAGGAGAGACTGCAATGATGGTGACACCGTTGCAAAGCTGACTGTGTGCTGGAGAGGCAGAGCACTAGCTTTCCCTGCTGGTCCTTCTGCCGTGGGAGCAGATGCCGCTGTTCATTCTGTGCTCACTATGTTGCTGCCAGCAGAGAGCAGCTCTGGACTGATTTCATTCAAATGCTTTTCCTGTAAGAATGTGAGCAGTGAAAGCAACGATGGAGGCACCAATGTAAAGGTGATTGTGTGCTGAACAGGTCCAGCACCAGCTTTCAATCCTAGCTGTTCTGCTGTGGGAGCAGAAGCCAAACATTCGTGCTGTACTCACTGTGCTGCTGGGCAGCTGAGAGACACCACCTTAGAATTTGGATTCAAATGGACTTTTAGGTATGAAACCGAGGAGAGACTGCAATGATGGTGACACCGTTGCAAAGCTGCTTGTGTGCTGAAGAGGCCCAGCACTAGCTTTCCCTGCTGGTCCTTCTGCCGTGGGAGCAGATGCCACTGTTCATTCTGTGCTCACTGTGTTGCTGCAAGCAGAGAGCAGCCTCTGGACTGATTCCATTCAAATGCTTTTCCTGTATGAATGTGAGCAGTGAAAGCAACGATGGAGGCACCAATGTAAAGGTGATTGTGTGCTGAACAGGTCCAGCACCAGCTTTCAATCCTGGCTCTTCTGCTGTGGGAGCAGAGGCCAAACGTTCGTGCTGTACTCACTGTGCTGCTGGGCAGCTGAGAGACACCACCTGAGAATTTGGATTCAAATGCACTTTCAGGTATGAAACCGAGGAGAGACTGCAATTATGGTGACACCGTTGCAAAGCTGACTGTGTGCTGGAGAGGCAGAGCACTAGCTTTCCCTGCTGGTCCTTCTGCTGTGGGAGCAGATGCCACTGTTCATTCTGTGCTGACTGTGTTGCTGCGCAGCAGAGAGCAGGCTCTGGACTGAATCCATTCAAATGCTTTTCCTGTATGAAAGTGAGCAGTGAAAGCAACGATGGAGGCACCAATGTAAAGGTGATTGTGTGCTGAACAGGTCGAGCACCTGCTTTCAATCCTAGCTCTTCTGCTGTGGGAGCAGAAGCCAAACGTTCGTGCTGTACTCACTGTGCTGCTGGGCAGCTGAGAGACACCACCTTAGAATTTGGATTCAAATGGACTTTTAGGTATGAAACCGAGGAGAGACTGCAATGATGGTGACACCGTTGCAAAGCTGCTTGTGTGCTGAAGAGGCCCAGCACTAGCTTTCCCTGCTGGTCCTTCTGCTGTGGGAGCAGATGCCACTGTTCATTCTGTGCTCACTGTGTTGCTGCAAGCAGAGAGCAGCCTCTGGGCTGATTCCATTCAAATGCTTTTCCTGTATGAATGTGAGCAGTGAAAGCAACGATGGAGGCACCAATGTAAAGGTGATTGTGTGCTGAACAGGTCCAGCACAAGCTTTCAATCCTGGCTCTTCTTCTGTGGGAGCAGAGGCCAAACGTTCGTGCCGTACTCACTGTGCTGCTGGGCAGCTGAGAGAGACCACCTGAGAATTTGGATTCAAATGGACTTTTAGGGATGAATCCGAGGAGAGACTGCAATGATGGTGACACCGTTGCAAAGCTGACTGTGTGCTGGAGAGGCAGAGCACTAGCTTTCCCTGTTGGTCCTTCTGCTGTGGGAGCAGATGCCACTGTTCATTCTGTGCTGACTGTGTTTCTGCGCTGCCAGCAGAGAGCAGCCTCTGGGCTGATTCCATTCAAATGCTTTTCCTGTATGAATGTGAGCAGTGAAAGCAACGATGGAGTAACCAATGTAAAGGTGATTGTGTGCTGAACAGGTCCAGCACCAGCTTTCAATCCTGGCTCTTCTTCTGTGGGAGCAGAGGCCAAATGTTCGTGCTGTACTCACTGTGCTGCTGGGCAGCTGAGAGACACCACCTGAGAATTTGGATTCAAATGGACTTTTAGGGATGAATCCGAGGAGAGACTGCAATGATGGTGACACCGTTGCAAAGCTGACTGTGTGCTGGAGAGGCAGAGCACTAGCTTTCCCTGCTGGTCCTTCTGCCGTGGGAGCAGATGCCGCTGTTCATTCTGTGCTCACTGTGTTGCTGCCAGCAGAGAGCAGGCTCTGGACTGATTCCATTCAAATGCTTTTCCTGTAAGAATGTGAGCAGTGAAAGCAACGATGGAGGCACCAATATAAAGGTGATTGTGTGCTGAACAGGTCCAGCACCAGCTTTCAATCCTGGCTCTTCTGCTGTGGGAGCAGAGGCCAAACGTTCGTGCTGTACTCACTGCGCTGCTGGGCAGCTGGAAGAGACGACCTGAGAATTTGGATTCAAATGGACTTTTAGGTATGAAACCGAGGAGAGACTGCAATGATGGTGACACCGTTGCAAAGCTGCTTGTGTGCTGAAGAGACCCAGCACTAGCTTTCCCTGCTGGTCCTTCTGCTGTGGGAGCAGATGCCACTGTTCATTCTGTGTTCACTGTGCTGCTGCGCAGCAGAGAGCAGCCTCTGGACTGATTCCATTCAAATGCTTTTCCTGTATGAAAGTGAGCAGTGAAAGCAACGATGGAGGCACCAATGTAAAGGTGATTGTGTGCTGAACAGGTCCAGCACCAGCTTTCAATCCTGGCTCTTCTGCTGTGGGAGCAGAGGCCAAACGTTCGTGCTGTACTCACTGTGCTGCTGGGCAGCTGAGAGAGACCACCTGAGAATTTGGATTCAAATGGACTTTTAGGTATGAAACCGAGGAGAGACTGCAATGATGGTGACACCGTTGCAAAGCTGACTGTGTGCTGAAGAGGCAGAGCACTAGCTTTCCTTGCTGGTCCTTCTGCCGTGGGGGCAGATGCCACTGTTCATTCTGTGCTGACTGTGTTGCTGCCAGCAGAGAGCAGGCTCTGGACTGATTCCATTCAAATGCTTTTCCTGTATGAAAGTGAGCAGTGAAATCAGCGATGGAGGCACCAATGTAAAGGTGATTGTGTGCTGAACAGGTCCAGCACCAGCTTTCAATCCTGGCTCTTCTGCTGTGGGAGTAGAGGCCAAAAGTTCGTGCTGTACTCACTGAGCTGCTGAGCGGCTGAGAGAGACCACCTGAGAATTTGGATTCAAATGGACTTTTAGGTATGAAACCGAGGAGAGACTGCACTGATGGTGACACCGTTACGAAGATGACTGTGTCCTGAAGAGGCCCAGCACTAGCTTTCCCTGCTGGTCCTTCTGCTGTGGGAGCAGATGCCACTGTTCATTCTGTGCTGACTGTGTTGCTGCGCAGCAGAGAGCAGGCTCTGGACTGATTCCATTCAAATGCTTTTCCTGTATGAATGGGAGCAGTGAAAGCAACGATGGAGGCACCGATGTAAAGGTGATTGTGTGCTGAAGAGGCCCAGCACCAGCTTTCAATCCTGGCTCACCTGTTGTGGGAGCAGAGGCCAAACGTTTGTGCTGCACTCACTGTGCTGCTGGGCAGCTGAGAACGACCACCTGAGAATTTGAATTCAAATGGACTTTTCGGTATGAAACCGAGGAGAGACTGCAATGATGGTGACACCGTTGCAAAGCTGATTGTGTGCTGGAGAGTCAGAGCACTAGCTTTCCCTGCTGATCCTTCTGCCGTGGGAGCAGATGCCACTGTTTATTCTGTGCTGACTGTGTTGCTGCCAGCAGAGAGCAGCCTCTGGACTGATTCCATTCAAATGCTTTTCCTGTATGAAAGTGAGCAGTGAAAGCAACGATGGAGGCACCGGTGTAAAGGTGATTGTGTGCTGAACAGGCCCAGCACCAGCTTTCAATCCTGGCTCTCCTGTTGTCGGAGCAGAGGCCAAAAGTTCGTGCTGTACTCACTGTGCTGCTGGGCAGCTGAGAACGACCACCTGAGAATTTGAATTCAAATGGACTTTTAGGTATGAAACCGAGGAGAGACTGCAATGATGGTGACACCGTTGCAAAGCTGCTTGTGTGCTGAATAGGCCCAGCACTAGCTTTCCCTGCTGGTCCTTCTGCTGTCGGAGCAGATGCCACTGTTCATTCTGTGCTGACTGTGTTGCTGCGCATCTGAGAGCAGTTTCTGGACAGATTCCATTCAAATGCTTTTCCTGTATGAAAGTGAGCAGTGAAAGCAACGATGGAGGCACCAATGTAAAGGTGATTGTGTGCTGAACAGGTCCAGCACCAGCTTTCAATCCTGGCTCTTCTGCTGTGGGATCAGAGGCCAAACGTTCGTGCTGTACTCACTGTGCTGCTGGGCAGCCGAGAGAAACCACCTGAGAATTTGGATTCAAATGGACTTTTAGGTATGAAACTGAGGAGAGACTGCAATGATGGTGACACCGTTGCAAAGTTGACTGTGTGCTGGAGAGTCAGAGCACTATCTTTCCCTCCTGATCCTTCTGCCGTGGGAGCAGATGCCACTGTTCATTCTGTGCTGACTGTGTTGCTGCCAGCAGAGAGCAGGCTCTGGACTGATTCCATTCAAATGCTTTTCCTGTATGAACGTTAGCAGTGAAATCAGCGATGGAGGCACCAATGTAAAGGTGATTGTGTGCTGAACAGGTCCAGCACCAGCTTTCAATCCTGGCTCTTCTGCTGTGGGAGCAGAGGCCAAACGTTCGTGCTGTACTCACTGTGCTGCTGGGCAGCTGAGAGACACCACCTGAGAATTTGGATTCAAATGGACTTTTAGGTATGAAACCGAGGAGAGACTGCAATGATGGTGACACCGTTGCAAAGCTGCTTGTGTGCTGAAGAGGCCCAGCACTAGCTTTCCTGCTGGTCCTTCTGCTGTGGGAGCAGATGCCACTGTTCATACTGTGCTCACTGTGTTGCTGCCAGCAGAGAGCAGTTTCTGGACTGATTCCATTCAAATGCTTTTCCTGTATGAAAGTTAGCAGTGAAAGCAACGATGGAGGCACCAATGTAAAGGTGTTGTGTGCTGAACAGGTCGAGCACCAGCTTTCAATCCTGGCTCTTCTGCTGTGGGAGCAGAGGCCAAACGTTCGTGCTGTACTCACTGTGCTGCTAGGCAGCTGAGAGTGACCACCTGAGAATTTGGATTCAAATGGACTTTTAGGGATGAAACCGAGGAGAGACTGTAATGATGGTGACACCGTTGCAAAGCTGCTTGTGTGCTGAAGAGGCCCAGCACTAGCTTTCCCTGCTGGTCCTTCTGCTGTGGGAGCAGAGGACAAACGTTCGTGCTGTACTCACTGTGCTGCTGGGCAGCTGAGAGACACCACCTGAGAATTTGGATTCAAATGCACTTTCAGGTATGAAACCGAGGAGAGACTGCAATGATGGTGACACTGTTGCAAAGCTGCTTGTGTGCTGAAGAGGCCCAGCACTAGCTTTCCCTGCTGGTCCTTCTGCTGTGGGAGCAGATGCCACTGTTCATTCTGTGCTGACTGTGTTGCTGCCAGCAGAGAGCAGGCTCTGGACTGATTCCATTCAAATGCTTTTCCTGTATGAAAGTGAGCAGTGAAATCAGCGATGGAGGCACCAATGTAAAGGTGATTGTGTGCTGAACAGGTCCAGCACCAGCTTTCAATCCTGGCTCTTCTGCTGTGGGAGCAGAGGCCAAAAGTTCGTGCTGTACTCACTGTGCTGCTGGGCAGCTGAGAGAGACCACCTGAGAATTTGGATTCAAATGGACTTTTAGGTATGAAACCGAGGAGAGACTGCAATGATGGTGACACCGTTGCAAATCTGATTGTGTGCTGGAGAGTCAGAGCACTAGCTTTCCCTGCTGATCCTTCTGCCGTGGGAGCAGATGCCACTGTTCATTCTGTGCTGACTGTGTTGCTGCCAGCAGACAGCAGGCTCTGGACTGATTCCATTCAAATGCTTTTCCTGTATGAAAGTGAGCAGTGAAAGCAACGATGGAGGCACCAATGTAAAGGTGATTGTGTGCTGAACAGGTCCAGCACCAGCTTTCAATCCTGGCTCTTCTGCTGTGGGAGCAGAAGCCAAACGTTCGTGCTGTACTCACTGTGCTGCTGGGCAGCTGAGAGAGACCACCTGAGAATTTGGATTCAAATGGACTTTTAGGTATGAAACCGAGGAGAGACTGCAATGATGGTGACACCGTTGCAAAGCTGATTGTGTGCTGGAGAGTCAGAGCACTAGCTTTCCCTGCTGATCCTTCTGCCGTGGGAGCAGATGCCACTGTTCATTCTGTGCTGACTGTGTTGCTGCCAGCAGAGAGCAGGCTCTGGACTGATTCCATTCAAATGCTTTTTCTGTATGAATGTGAGCAGTGAAAGCAACGATGGAGGCACCAATGTAAAGGTGATTGTGTGCTGAACAGGTCCAGCACCAGCTTTCAATCCTGGCTCTTCTGCTGTGGGAGCAGAGGCCAAACTTTCGTGCTGTACTCACTGTGCTGCTGGGCAGCTGAGAGACACCACCTGAGAATTTGGATTCAAATGGACTTTTAGGTATGAAACCGAGGAGAGACTGCAATGATGGTGACACCATTGCAAAGCTGCTTGTGTGCTGAAGAGGCCCAGCACTAGCTTTACCTGCTGGTCCTTCTGCCGTGGGAGCAGATGCCACTGTTCATTCTGTGCTGACTGTGTTGCTGCGCAGCTGAGAGCAGTTTCTGGACTGATTCCATTCAAATGCTTTTCCTGTATGAAAGTGAGCAGTGAAAGCAACGATGGAGGCACCAATGTAAAGGTGATTGTGTGCTGAACAGGTCCAGCACCAGCTTTCAATCCTGGCTCTTCTGCTGTGGGAGTAGAGGCCAAACGTTCGTGCTGTACTCACTGTGCTGCTGGGCACCTGAGAGACACCACCTGAGAATTTGGATTCAAATGCACTTTCAGGTATGAAACCGAGGAGAGACTGCAATGATGGTGACACCGTTGCAAAGCTGACTGTGTGCTGGAGAGTCAGAGCACTAGCTTTCCCTGCTGATCCTTCTGCCGTGGGAGCAGATGCCACTGTTCATTCTGTGCTGACTGTGTTGCTGCCAGCAGAGAGCAGGCTCTGGACTGATTCCATTCAAATGCTTTTCCTGTATGGAAGTGAGCAGTGAAATCAGCGATGGAAGCACCAATGTAAAGGTGCTTGTGTGCTGAACAGGTCCAGCACCAGGTTTCAATCCTACCTGTTCTGCTGTAGGTGCAGAAGCCAAACGTTCATGCTGTACTCACTGTGCTGCTGGGCAGTTGAGAGAGACCACCAGAGAATTTGGATTCAAATGGACTTTTAGGTATGAAACCGAGGAGAGACTGCAAAGATGGTGACCCCGTTGCAAAGCTGCTTGTGTGCTGAATAGGCCCAGCACTAGCTTTCCCTGCTGGTCCTTCTGCTGTGGGAGCAGATGCCGCTGTTCATTCTCTGCTGACTGTGTTGCTGCCAGCCGAGAGCAGGCTCTGGACTGATTCCATTCAAATGCTTTTCCTGTATGAAAGTGAGCAGTGAAAGCAACGATGGAGGCACCAATGTAAAGGTGATTGTGTGCTGAACAGGTCCAGCACCAGCTTTCAATCCTGGCTCTTCTGCTGTGGGAGCAGAAGCCAAACGTTCGTGCTGTACTCACTGTGCTGCTGGGCAGCTGAGAGAGACCACCTGAGAATTTGGATTCAAATGGACTTTTAGGTATGAAACCGAGGAGAGACTGCAATGATGGTGACACCGTTGCAAAGCTGATTGTGTGCTGGAGAGTCAGAGCACTAGCTTTCCCTGCTGATCCTTCTGCCGTGGGAGCAGATGCCACTGTTCATTCTGTGCTGACTGTGTTGCTGCCAGCAGAGAGCAGGCTCTGGACTGATTCCATTCAAATGCTTTTCCTGTATGAATGTGAGCAGTGAAAGCAACGATGGAGGCACCAATGTAAAGGTGATTGTGTGCTGAACAGGTCCAGCACCAGCTTTCAATCCTGGCTCTTCTGCTGTGGGAGCAGAGGCCAAACGTTCGTGCTGTACTCACTGTGCTGCTGGGCAGCTGAGAGACACCACCTGAGAATTTGGATTGAAATGGACTTTTAGGTATGAAACCGAGGAGAGACTGCAATGATGGTGACACCGTTGCAAAGCTGCTTGTGTGCTGAAGAGGCCCAGCACTAGCTTTCCCTGCTGGTCCTTCTGCTGTGGGAGCAGATGCCACTGTTCATTCTGTGCTGACTGCGTTGCTGCGCAGCCGAGGGCAGGCTCTGGACTGATTCCATTCAAATGCTTTTCCTGTATGAAAGTGAGCGGTGAAAGCAACGTTGGAGGCACCGGTGTAAAGGTGATTGTGTGCTGAACAGGCCCAGCACCAGCTTTCAATCCTGGCTCTTCTGCTGTGGGAGTAGAGGACAAACGTTCGTGCTGTACTCACTGTGCTGCTGGGCAGCTGAGAGACACCACCTGAGAATTTGGATTCAAATGCACTTTCAGGTATGAAACCGAGGAGAGACTGCAATGATGGTGACACTGTTGCAAAGCTGCTTGTGTGCTGAAGAGGCCCAGCACTAGCTTTCCCTGCTGGTCCTTCTGCTGTGGGAGCAGATGCCACTGTTCATTCTGTGCTGACTGTGTTGCTGCCAGCAGAGAGCAGGCTCTGGACTGATTCCATTCAAATGCTTTTCCTGTATGAAAGTGAGCAGTGAAATCAGCGATGGAGGCACCAATGTAAAGGTGATTGTGTGCTGAACAGGTCCAGCACCAGCTTTCAATCCTGGCTCTTCTGCTGTGGGAGCAGAGGCCAAAAGTTCGTGCTGTACTCACTGTGCTGCTGGGCAGCTGAGAGACACCACCTGAGAATTTGGATTCAAATGGACTTTTAGGTATGAAACCGAGGAGAGACTGCAATGATGGTGACACCGTTGCAAATCTGATTGTGTGCTGGAGAGTCAGAGCACTAGCTTTCCCTGCTGATCCTTCTGCCGTGGGAGCAGATGCCACTGTTCATTCTGTGCTGACTGTGTTGCTGCCAGCAGAGAGCAGGCTCTGGACTGATTCCATTCAAATGCTTTTTCTGTATGAATGTGAGCAGTGAAAGCAACGATGGAGGCACCAATGTAAAGGTGATTGTGTGCTGAACAGGTCCAGCACCAGCTTTCAATCCTGGCTCTTCTGCTGTGGGAGCAGAGGCCAAACGTTCGTGCTGTACTCACTGTGCTGCTGGGCAGCTGAGAGACACCACCTGAGAATTTGGATTCAAATGGACTTTTAGGTATGAAACCGAGGAGAGACTGCAATGATGGTGACACCGTTGCAAAGCTGCTTGTGTGCTGAAGAGGCCCAGCACTAGCTTTCCCTGCTGGTCCTTCTGCTGTGGGAGCAGATGCCACTGTTCATTCTGTGCTGACTGTGTTGCTGCGCAGCCGAGGGCAGGCTCTGGACTGATTCCATTCAAATGCTTTTCCTGTATGAAAGTGAGCGGTGAAAGCAACGATGGAGGCACCGGTGTAAAGGTGATTGTGTGCTGAAGAGGCCCAGCACCAGCTTTCAATCCTGGCTCTCCTGTTGTGGGAGCAGAGGCCAAAAGTTCGTGCTGTACTCACTGTGCTGCTGGGCAGCTGAGAGACACCACCTGAGAATTTGGATTCAAATGGACTTTTAGGTATGAAACCGAGGAGAGACTGCAATGATGGTGACACCGTTGCAAAGCTGCTTGTGTGCTGAAGAGGCCCAGCACTAGCTTTCCCTGCTGGTCCTTCTGCTGTGGGAGCAGATGCCACTGTTCATTCTGTGCTCACTGTGTTGCTGCGCAGCAGAGAGCAGGCTCTGGACTGATTCCATTCAAATGCTTTTCCTGTATGAAAGTGAGCAGTGAAATCAGCGATGGAGGCACCAATGTAAAGGTGACTGTGCGCTGAACAGGTCCAGCACCAGCTTTCAATCCTGGCTCTTCTGCTGTGGGAGCAGAGGCCAAAAGTTCGTGCTGTACTCACTGTGCTGCTGGGCAGCTGAGAGACACCACCTGAGAATTTGGATTCAAATGGACTTTTAGGTATGAAACCGAGGAGAGACTGCAATGATGGTGACACCGTTGCAAAGCTGCTTGTGTGCTGAAGAGGCCCAGCACTAGCTTTCCCTGCTGATCCTTCTGCCGTGGGAGCAGATGCCACTGTTCATTCTGTGCTGACTGTGTTGCTGCCAGCAGAGAGCAGGCTCTGGACTGATTCCATTCAAATGCTTTTCCTGTATGGAAGTGAGCAGTGAAATCAGCGATGGAAGCACCAATGTAAAGGTGCTTGTGTGCTGAACAGGTCCAGCACCAGGTTTCAATCCTACCTGTTCTGCTGTGGGTGCAGAAGCCTAACGTTCATGCTGTACTCACTGTGCTGCTGGGCAGTTGAGAGAGACCACCAGAGAATTTGGATTCAAATGGACTTTTAGGTATGAAACCGAGGAGAGACTGCAAAGATGGTGACCCCGTTACAAAGCTGCTTGTGTGCTGAATAGGCCCAGCACTAGCTTTCCCTGCTGGTCCTTCTGCTGTGGGAGCAGATGCCGCTGTTCATTCTCTGCTGACTGTGTTGCTGCCAGCCGAGAGCAGGCTCTGGACTGATTCCATTCAAATGCTTTTCCTGTATGAAAGTGAGCAGTGAAAGCAACGATGGAGGCACCAATGTAAAGGTGATTGTGTGCTGAACAGGTCCAGCACCAGCTTTCAATCCTGGCTCTTCTGCTGTGGGAGCAGAAGCCAAACGTTCGTGCTGTACTCACTGTGCTGCTGGGCAGCTGAGAGAGACCACCTGAGAATTTGGATTGAAATGGACTTTTAGGTATGAAACCGAGGAGAGACTGCAATGATGGTGACACCGTTGCAAAGCTGATTGTGTGCTGGAGAGTCAGAGCACTAGCTTTCCCTGCTGATCCTTCTGCCGTGGGAGCAGATGCCACTGTTCATTCTGTGCTGACTGTGTTGCTGCCAGCAGAGAGCAGGCTCTGGACTGATTCCATTCAAATGCTTTTTCTGTATGAATGTGAGCAGTGAAAGCAACGATGGAGGCACCAATGTAAAGGTGATTGTGTGCTGAACAGGTCCATCACCAGCTTTCAATCCTGGCTCTTCTGCTGTGGGAGCAGAGGCCAAACTTTCGTGCTGTACTCACTGTGCTGCTGGGCAGCTGAGAGACACCACCTGAGAATTTGGATTCAAATGGACTTTTAGGTATGAAACCGAGGAGAGACTGCAATGATGGTGACACCATTGCAAAGCTGCTTGTGTGCTGAAGAGGCCCAGCACTAGCTTTACCTGCTGGTCCTTCTGCCGTGGGAGCAGATGCCACTGTTCATTCTGTGCTGACTGTGTTGCTGCGCAGCTGAGAGCAGTTTCTGGACTGATTCCATTCAAATGCTTTTCCTGTATGAAAGTGAGCAGTGAAAGCAACGATGGAGGCACCAATGTAAAGGTGATTGTGTGCTGAACAGGTCCAGCACCAGCTTTCAATCCTGGCTCTTCTGCTGTGGGAGTAGAGGACAAACGTTCGTGCTGTACTCACTGTGCTGCTGGGCACCTGAGAGACACCACCTGAGAATTTGGATTCAAATGCACTTTCAGGTATGAAACCGAGGAGAGACTGCAATGATGGTGACACCGTTGCAAAGCTGACTGTGTGCTGGAGAGTCAGAGCACTAGCTTTCCCTGCTGATCCTTCTGCCGTGGGAGCAGATGCCACTGTTCATTCTGTGCTGACTCTGTTGCTGCCAGCAGAGAGCAGGCTCTGGACTGATTCCATTCAAATGCTTTTCCTGTATGGAAGTGAGCAGTGAAATCAGCGATGGAAGCACCAATGTAAAGGTGCTTGTGTGCTGAACAGGTCCAGCACCAGGTTTCAATCCTACCTGTTCTGCTGTAGGTGCAGAAGCCAAACGTTCATGCTGTACTCACTGTGCTGCTGGGCAGTTGAGAGAGACCACCAGAGAATTTGGATTCAAATGGACTTTTAGGTATGAAACCGAGGAGAGACTGCAAAGATGGTGACCCCGTTGCAAAGCTGCTTGTGTGCTGAATAGGCCCAGCACTAGCTTTCCCTGCTGGTCCTTCTGCTGTGGGAGCAGATGCCGCTGTTCATTCTCTGCTGACTGTGTTGCTGCCAACCGAGAGCAGGCTCTGGACTGATTCCATTCAAATGCTTTTCCTGTATGAAAGTGAGCAGTGAAAGCAACGATGGAGGCACCAATGTAAAGGTGATTGTGTGCTGAACAGGTCCAGCACCAGCTTTCAATCCTGGCTCTTCTGCTGTGGGAGCAGAAGCCAAACGTTCGTGCTGTACTCACTGTGCTGCTGGGCAGCTGAGAGAGACCACCTGAGAATTTGGATTGAAATGGACTTTTAGGTATGAAACCGAGGAGAGACTGCAATGATGGTGACACCGTTGCAAAGCTGATTGTGTGCTGGAGAGTCAGAGCACTAGCTTTCCCTGCTGATCCTTCTGCCGTGGGAGCAGATGCCACTGTTCATTCTGTGCTGACTGTGTTGCTGCCAGCAGAGAGCAGGCTCTGGACTGATTCCATTCAAATGCTTTTCCTGTATGAATGTGAGCAGTGAAAGCAACGATGGAGGCACCAATGTAAAGGTGATTGTGTGCTGAACAGGTCCAGCACCAGCTTTCAATCCTGGCTCTTCTGCTGTGGGAGCAGAGGCCAAACGTTCGTGCTGTACTCACTGTGCTGCTGGGCAGCTGAGAGACACCACCTGAGAATTTGGATTGAAATGGACTTTTAGGTATGAAACCGAGGAGAGACTGCAATGATGGTGACACCGTTGCAAAGCTGCTTGTGTGCTGAAGAGGCCCAGCACTAGCTTTCCCTGCTGGTCCTTCTGCTGTGGGAGCAGATGCCACTGTTCATTCTGTGCTGACTGCGTTGCTGCGCAGCCGAGGGCAGGCTCTGGACTGATTCCATTCAAATGCTTTTCCTGTATGAAAGTGAGCGGTGAAAGCAACGATGGAGGCACCGGTGTAAAGGTGATTGTGTGCTGAACAGGCCCAGCACCAGCTTTCAATCCTGGCTCTCCTGTTGTGGGAGCAGAGGCCAAAAGTTCGTGCTGTACTCACTGTGCTGCTGGGCAGCTGAGAGACACCACCTGAGAATTTGGATTCAAATGGACTTTTAGGTATGAAACCGAGGAGAGACTGCAATGATGGTGACACCGTTGCAAAGCTGACTGTGTGCTGGAGAGTCAGAGCACTATCTTTCCCTGTTGATCCTTCTGCCGTGGGAGCAGATGCCACTCTTCTTTCTCTGCTGATTGTGTTGATGTGCAGCCGAGAGCAGGCTCTGAACAGATTCCATTCAAATGCTTTTCCTGTATGAATGTGAGCAGTGAAAGCAATGATGGAGGCACCAATGTAAAGGTGATTGTGTGCTGAACAGGTCCAGCACCAGCTTTCAATCCTGGCTCTTCTGCTGTGGGAGTAGAGGCCAAACGTTCGTGCTGTACTCACTGTGCTGCTCGGCACCTGAGAGACACCACCTGAGAATTTGGATTCAAATGCACTTTCAGGTATGAAACCGAGGAGAGACTGCAATGATGGTGACACCGTTGCAAAGCTGACTGTGTGCTGGAGAGTCAGAGCACTAGCTTTCCCTGCTGGTCCTTCTGCTGTGGGAGTAGAGGCCAAACGTTCGTGCTGTACTCACTGTGCTGCTGGGCAGCCGAGAGACACCACCTGAGAATTTGGATTCAAATGGACTTTTAGGTATGAAACCGAGGAGAGACTGCAATGATGGTGACACCGTTGCAAAGCTGATTGTGTGCTGAAGAGTCAGAGCACTAGCTTTCCCTGCTGATCCTTCTGCCGTGGGACAAGATGCCACTGTTTATTCTGTGCTGACTGTTTTGCTGTCAGCCGAGAGCAGGCTCTGGACTGATTCCATTCAAATGCTTTTCCTGTATGAATGTGAGCAGTGAAAGCAACGATGGAGGCACCAATGTAAAGGTGATTGTGTGCTGAACAGGTCCAGCACCAGCTTTCAATCCTGGCTCTTCTGCTGTGGGAGCAGAGGCCAAACGTTCGTGCTGTACTCACTGTGCTGCTGGGCAGCTGAGAGAGACCACCTGAGAATTTGGATTCAAATGGACTTTTAGGTATGAAACCGAGGAGAGACTGCAATGATGGTGACACCGTTGCAAAGCTGATTGTGTGCTGGAGAGTCAGAGCACTAGCTTTCCCTGCTGATCCTTCTGCCGTGGGACAAGATGCCACTGTTTATTCTGTGCTGACTGTGTTGCTGTCAGCCGAGAGCAGGCTCTGGACTGATTCCACTCAAATGCTTTTCCTGTATGGAAGTGAGCAGTGAAATCAGCGATGGAAGCACCAATGTAATGGGGATTGTGTGCTGAACAGGCCCAGCACCAGCTTTCAATCCTACCTGTTCTGCTGTGGGTGCAGAAGCCAAACGTTCCTGCTGTACTCACTGTGCTGCTGGGCAGTTGAGAGAGACCACCAGAGAATTTGGATTCAAATGGACTTTTAGGTATGAAACCGAGGAGAGACTGCAATGATGGTGACACCGTTGCAAAGCTGACTGTGTGCTGGAGAGGCAGAGTACTAGCTTTCCCTGCTGGTCCTTCTGCTGTGGGAGCAGATGCCACTGTTCATTCTGTGCTCACCGTGTTGCTGCCAGCAGACAGCAGGCTCTGGACTGATTCCATTCAAATGCTTTTCCTGTATGAAAGTGAGCAGTGAAATCAGCGATGGAGGCACCAATGTAAAGGTGATTGTGTGCTGAACAGGTCCAGCACCAGCTTTCAATCCTGGCTCTTCGGCTGTGGGAGCAGAGGCCAAACGTTCGTGCTGTACTCACTGTGCGGCTGGGCAGCTGAGAGACACCACCTGAGTATTTGGATTCAAATGGACTTTTAGGTATGAAACCGAGGAGAGTTTGCAATGATGGTGACACCGTTGCAAAGCTGACTGTGTGCTGGAGAGTCAGAGCACTAGCTTTCCCTGCTGATCCTTCTGCCGTGCGAGCAGATGCCACTGTTCATTCTGTGCTGACTGTGTTGCTGCCAGCAGAGAGCAGGCTCTGGACTGATTCCATTCAAATGCTTTTCTTGTATGGAAGTGAGCAGTGAAATCAGCGATGGAAGCACCAATGTAAAGGGGATTGTGTGCTGAACAGGTCCAGCACCAGGATTCAATCATGGCTCTTCTGCTGTGGGAGCAGAGGCCAAAAGTTCGTGCTGTACTCACTGTGCTGCTGGGCAGCTGAGAGACACCACCTGAGAATTTGGATTCAAATGGACTTTTAGGTATGAAACCGAGGAGAGACTGCAATGATGGTGACACCGTTGCAAAGCTGATTGTGTGCTGAAGAGTCAGAGCACTAGCTTTCCCTGCTGATCCTTCTGCCGTGGGACAAGATGCCACTGTTTATTCTGTGCTGACTGTGTTGCTGTCAGCCGAGAGCAGGCTCTGGACTGATTCCATTCAAATGCTTTTCCTGTATGAATGTGAGCAGTGAAAGCAACGATGGAGGCACCAATGTAAAGGTGATTGTGTGCTGAACAGGTCCAGCACCAGCTTTCAATCCTGGCTCTTCTGCTGTGGGAGCAGAGGCCAAACGTTCGTGCTGTACTCACTGTGCTGCTGGGCAGCTGAGAGAGACCACCTGAGAATTTGGATTCAAATGGACTTTTAGGTATGAAACCGAGGAGAGACTGCAATGATGGTGACACCGTTGCAAAGCTGATTGTGTGCTGGAGAGTCAGAGCACTAGCTTTCCCTGCTGATCCTTCTGCCGTGGGACAAGATGCCACTGTTTATTGTGTGCTGACTGTGTTGCTGTCAGCCGAGAGCAGGGTCTGGACTGATTCCATTCAAATGCTTTTCCTGTATGGAAGTGAGCAGTGAAATCAGCGATGGAAGCACCAATGTAATGGGGATTGTGTGCTGAACAGGTCCAGCACCAGCTTTCAATCCTACCTGTTCTGCTGTGGGTGCAGAAGCCAAACGTTCCTGCTGTACTCACTGTGCTGCTGGGCAGTTGAGAGAGACCACCAGAGAATTTGGATTCAAATGGACTTTTAGGTATGAAACCGAGGAGAGACTGCAATGATGGTGACACCGTTGCAAAGCTGACTGTGTGCTGGAGAGGCAGAGTACTAGCTTTCCCTGCTGGTCCTTCTGCTGTGGGAGCAGATGCCACTGTTCATTCTGTGCTCACCGTGTTGCTGCCAGCAGACAGCAGGCTCTGGACTGATTCCATTCAAATGCTTTTCCTGTATGAAAGTGAGCAGTGAAATCAGCGATGGAGGCACCAATGTAAAGGTGATTGTGTGCTGAACAGGTCCAGCACCAGCTTTCAATCCTGGCTCTTCGGCTGTGGGAGCAGAGGCCAAACGTTCGTGCTGTACTCACTGTGCGGCTGGGCAGCTGAGAGACACCACCTGAGAATTTGGATTCAAATGGACTTTTAGGTATGAAACCGAGGAGAGTTTGCAATGATGGTGACACCGTTGCAAAGCTGACTGTGTGCTGGAGAGTCAGAGCACTAGCTTTCCCTGCTGATCCTTCTGCCGTGCGAGCAGATGCCACTGTTCATTCTGTGCTGACTGTGTTGCTGCCAGCAGAGAGCAGGCTCTGGACTGATTCCATTCAAATGCTTTTCTTGTATGGAAGTGAGCAGTGAAATCAGCGATGGAAGCACCAATGTAAACGGGATTGTGTGCTGAACAGGTCCAGCACCAGGATTCAATCATGGCTCTTCTGCTGTGGGAGCAGACGCCAAAAGTTCGTGCTGTACTCACTGTGCTGCTGGGCAGCTGAGAGACACCACCTGAGAATTTGGATTCAAATGGACTTTTAGGTATGAAACCGAGGAGAGACTGCAATGATGGTGACACCGTTGCAAAGCTGATTGTGTGCTGGAGAGTCAGAGCACTAGCTTTCCCTGCTGATCCTTCTGCCGTGGGAGCAGATGCCACTCTTCATTCTCTGCTGATTGCGTTGCTGCGCAGCACAGAGCAGCCTCTGGACTGATTCCATTCAAATGCTGTTCCTGTATGAATGTGAGCAGTGAAAGCAACGATGGAGGCACCAATGTAAAGCTGATTGTGTGCTGAACAGGTCCAGCACCAGCTTTCAATCCTGGCTCTTCTGCTGTGGGAGCAGAGGCCAAACGTTCGTGCTGTACTCACTGTGCGGCTGGGCAGCTGAGAGACACCACCTGAGAATTTGGATTCAAATGGACTTTTAGGTATGAAACCGAGGAGAGACTGCAATGATGATGACACCGTTGCAAAGCTGCTTCTGTGCTGAAGAGGCCCAGCACTAGCTTTCCCTGCTGGTCCTTCTGCTCTGGGAGCAGATGCCACTGTTCATTCTGTGTTGTGTTGCTGCGCAGCAGAGAGCAGGCTCTGGACTGATTCCATTCAAATGCTTTTCCTGAATGAAAGTGAGCAGTGAAAGCAATGATGGAGGAACCGATGTAAAGGTGATTGTGTGCTGAACAGGTCGAGCACCAGCTTTCAATCCTGGCTCTTCTGCTGTGGGAGCAGAGGCCAAACGTTCGTGCTGTACTCACTGTGCTGCTGGGCAGCTGAGAGTGACCACCTGAGAATTTGGATTCAAATGGACTTTTAGGGATGAAACCGAGGAGAGACTGTAATGATGGTGACACCGTTGCAAAGCTGCTTGTGTGCTGAAGAGGCCCAGCACTAGCTTTCCCTGCTGGTCCTTCTGCTGTGGGAGTAGAGACCAAATGTTCGTGCTGTACTCACTGTGCTGCTGGGCAGCTGAGAGACACCACCTGAGAATTTGGATTCAAATGGACTTTTAGGTATGAAACCGAGGAGAGACTGCAATGATGGTGACACCATTGCAAAGCTGCTTGTGTGCTGAAGAGGCCCAGCTCTAGCTTTACCTGCTGGTCCTTTTGCTGTCGGAGCAGATGCCACTGTTCATTCTGTGCTGACTGTGTTGCTGCGCAGCTGAGAGCAGTTTCTGGACTGATTCCATTCAAATGCTTTTCCTGTATGAAAGTGAGCAGTGAAAGCAACGATGGAGGCACCAATGTAAAGGTGATTGTGTGCTGAACAGGTCCAGCACCAGCTTTCAATCCTGGCTCTTCTGCTGTGGGAGTAGAGGCCAAACGTTCGTGCTGTACTCACTGTGCTGCTGGGCAGCTGAGAGACACCACCTGAGAATTTGGATTCAAATGGACTTTTCGGTATGAAACCGAGGAGAGTTTGCAATGATGGTGACACCGTTGCAAAGCTGACTGTGTGCTGGAGAGTCAGAGCACTAGCTTTCCCTGCTGATCCTTCTGCCGTGGGAGCAGATGCCACTGTTCATTCTGTGCTGACTGTGTTGCTGCCAGCAGAGAGCAGGCTCTGGACTGATTCCATTCAAATGCTTTTCCTGTATGAATGTGAGCAGTGAAATCAGCGATGGAAGCACCAATGTAAAGGGGATTGTGTGCTGAACAGGTCCAGCACCAGGTTTCAATCCTACCTGTTCTGCTGTGGGTGCAGAGGCCAAACGTTCGTGCTGTACTCACTGTGCGGCTTGGCAGCTGAGAGACACCACCTGAGAATTTGGATTCAAATGGACTTTTAGGTATGAAACCGAGGAGAGACTGCAATGATGATGACACCGTTGCAAAGCTGCTTGTGTGCTGAAGAGGCCCAGCACTAGCGTTCCCTGCTGGTCCTTCTGCTGTGGGAGCAGATGCCACTGTTCATTCTGTGCTGTGTTGCTGCGCAGCAGGGAGCAGCCTCTTGACTGATTCCATTCAAATGTTTTTCCTGTATGAATGTGAGCAGTGAAAGCAACGATGGAGGCACCAATGTAAAGGTGATTGTGTGCTGAACAGGTCCAGCACCAGGATTCAATCCTGGCTCTTCTGCTGTGGGAGCAGAGGCCAAACGTTCGTGCTGTACTCACTGTGCTGCTGGGCAGCTGAGAGACACCACCTGAGAATTTGGATTCAAATGGACTTTTAGGTATGAAACCGAGGAGAGACTGCAATGATGGTGACACCGTTGCAAAGCTGCTTGTGTGCTGAAGAGGCCCAGCACTAGCTTTCCCTGCTGGTGTTTCTGCCGTGGGAGCAGATGCCACTGTTCATTCTGTGCTGACTGCGTTGCTGCGCAGCCGAGAGCAGGCTCTGGACTGATTCCATTCAAATGCTTTTCCTGTATGAAAGTGAGCAGTGAAAGCAAGGATGCAGGCACCGGTGTAAAGGTGATTGTGTGCTGAACAGGTCCAGCACCAGCTTTCAATCCTGGCTCTTCTGCTGTGGGAGCAGAGGCCAAACGTTCGTGCTGTACTCACTGTGCTGCTGGGCAGCTGAGAGACACCACCTGAGAATTTGGATTCAAATGGACTTTTAGGTATGAAACCGAGGAGAGTTTGCAATGATGGTGACACCGTTGCAAAGCTGACTGTGTGCTGGAGAGTCAGAGCACTAGCTTTCCCTGCTGATCCTTCTGCCGTGGGAGCAGATGCCACTGTTCATTCTGTGCTGACTGTGTTGCTGCCAGCAGAGAACAGGCTCTGGACTGATTCCATTCAAATGCTTTTCTTGTATGGAAGTGAGCAGTGAAATCAGCGATGGAAGCACCAATGTAAAGGGGATTGTGTGCTGAACAGGTCCAGCACCAGGTTTCAATCCTACCTGTTCTGCTGTGGGTGCAGAAGCCAAACGTTCATGCTGTACTCACTGTGTTGCTGGGCAGTTGAGAGAGACCACCAGAGAATTTGGATTCAAATGGACTTTTAGGTATGAAACCGAGGAGAGACTGCAATGATGGTGACACCGTTGCAAAGCTGACTGTGTGCTGGAGAGGCAGAGTACTAGCTTTCCCTGCTGGTCCTTCTGCTGTGGGAGGAGATGCCACTGTTCATTCTGTGCTCACCGTGTTGCTGCCAGCAGAGAGCAGGCTCTGGACTGATTCCATTCAAATGCTTTTCCTGTATGAAAGTGAGCAGTGAAATCAGCGATGGAGGCACCAATGTAAAGGTGATTGTGTGCTGAACAGGTCCAGCACCAGCTTTCAATCCTGGCTCTTCTGCTGTGGGAACAGAGGCCAAACGTTCGTGCTGTACTCACTGTGCGGCTGGGCAGCTGAGAGACACCACCTGAGAATTTGGATTGAAATGGACTTTTAGGTATGAAACCGAGGAGAGACTGCAATGATGATGACACCGTTGCAAAGCTGCTTGTGTGCTGAAGAGGCCCAGCACTAGCGTTCCCTGCTGGTCCTTCTGCTGTGGGAGCAGATGCCACTGTTCATTCTGTGCTGTGTTGCTGCGCAGCAGGGAGCAGCCTCTGGACTGATTCCATTCAAATGCTTTTCCTGTATGAATGTGAGCAGTGAAAGCAACGATGGAGGCACCAATGTAAAGGTGATTGTGTGCTGAACAGGGCCAGCACCAGGATTCAATCCTGGCTCTTCTGCTGTGGGAGCAGACGCCAAAAGTTCGTGCTGTACTCACTGTGCTGCTGGGCAGCTGAGAGACACCACCAGAGAATTTGGATTCAAATGGACTTTTAGGTATGAAACCGAGGAGAGACTGCAATGATGGTGACACCGTTGCAAAGCTGACTGTGAGCTGGAGAGTCAGAGCACTAGCTTTCCCTGCTGATCCTTCTGCCGTGGGAGCAGATGCCACTCTTCATTCTCTGCTGATTGCGTTGCTGCGCAGCACAGAGCAGCCTCTGGACTGATTCCATTCAAATGCTTTTCCTGTATGAATGTGAGCAGTGAAAGCAACGATGGAGGCACCAATGTAAAGGTGATTGTGTGCTGAACAGGTCCAGCACCAGCTTTCAATCCTGGCTCTTCTGCTGTGGGAGCAGAGGCCAAACTTTCGTGCTGTACTCATTGTGCGGCTGGGCAGCTGAGAGACACCACCTGAGAATTTGGATTCAAATGGACTTTTAGGTATGAAACCGAGGAGAGACTGCAATGATGATGACACCGTTGCAAAGCTGCTTGTGTGCTGAAGAGGCCCAGCACTAGCTTTCCCTGCTGGTCCTTCTGCTCTGGGAGCAGATGCCACTGTTCATTCTGTGTTGTGTTGCTGCGCAGCAGAGAGCAGGCTCTGGACTGATTCCATTCAAATGCTTTTCCTGAATGAAAGTGAGCAGTGAAAGCAATGATGGAGGAACCGATGTAAAGGTGATTGTGTGCTGAACAGGTCGAGCACCAGCTTTCAATCCTGGCTCTTCTGCTGTGGGAGCAGAGGCCAAACGTTCGTGCTGTACTCACTGTGCTGCTGGGCAGCTGAGAGTGACCACCTGAGAATTTGGATTCAAATGGACTTTTAGGGATGAAACCGAGGAGAGACTGTAATGATGGTGACACCGTTGCAAAGCTGCTTGTGTGCTGAAGAGGCCCAGCACTAGCTTTCCCTGCTGGTCCTTCTGCTGTGGGAGTAGAGACCAAATGTTCGTGCTGTACTCACTGTGCTGCTGGGCAGCTGAGAGACACCACCTGAGAATTTGGATTCAAATGGACTTTTAGGTATGAAACCGAGGAGAGACTGCAATGATGGTGACACCATTGCAAAGCTGCTTGTGTGCTGAAGAGGCCCAGCACTAGCTTTACCTGCTGGTCCTTCTGCTGTGGGAGCAGATGCCACTGTTCATTCTGTGCTGACTGTGTTGCTGCGCAGCTGAGAGCAGTTTCTGGACTGATTCCATTCAAATGCTTTTCCTGTATGAAAGTGAGCAGTGAAAGCAACGATGGAGGCACCAATGTAAAGGTGATTGTGTGCTGAACAGGTCCAGCACCAGCTTTCAATCCTACCTGTTCTGCTGTGGGTGCAGAGGCCAAACGTTCGTGCTGTACTCAACGTGCTGCTGGGCAGCTGAGAGTGACCACCTGAGAATTTGGATTCAAATGGACTTTTAGGGATGAAACCGAGGAGAGACTGCAATGATGGTGACACCGTTGCAAAGCTGATTGTGTGCTGGAGAGTCAGAGCACTAGCTTTCCCTGCTGATCCTTCTGCCGTGGGAGAAGATGCCACTGTTTATTCTGTGCTGACTGTGTTGCTGCCAGCAGAGAGCAGGCTCTGGACTGATTCCATTCAAATGCTTTTCCTGTATGAATGTGAGCATTGAAAGCAACGATGGAGGCACCAATGTAAAGGTGATTGTGTGCTGAACAGGTCCAGCACCAGCTTTCAATCCTGGCTCTTCTGCTGTGGGAGCAGAGGCCAAACGTTCGTGCTGTACTCACTGTGCTGCTGGGCAGCTGAGAGAGACCACCTGAGAATTTGGATTCAAATGGACTTTTAGGTATGAAACCGAGGAGAGACTGCAATGATGGTGACACCATTGCAAAGCTGCTTGTGTGCTGAAGAGGCCCAGCACTAGCTTTACCTGCTGGTCCTTCTGCTGTGGGAGCAGATGCCACTGTTCATTCTGTGCTGACTGTGTTGCTGCCAGCAGAGAGCAGGCTCTGGACTGATTCCATTCAAATGCTTTTCCTGTATGGTAGTGAGCAGTGAAATCAGCGATGGAAGCACCAATGTAAAGGGGATTGTGTGCTGAACAGGTCCAGCACCACGTTTCAATCCTACCTGTTCTGCTGTGGGTGCAGAAGCCAAACGTTCATGCTGTACTCACTGTGCTGCTGGGCAGTTGAGAGAGACCACCAGAGAATTTGGATTCAAATGGACTTTTAGGTATGAAACCGAGGAGAGACTGCAATGATGGTGACACCGTTGCAAAGCTGACTGTGTGCTGGAGAGGCAGAGCACTAGCTTTCCCAGCTAGTCCTTCTGCTGTGGGAGCAGATGCCACTGTTCATTTGTGCTCACCGTGTTGCTGCCAGCAGAGAGCAGGCTCTGGACTGATTCCATTCAAATGCTTTTCCTGTATGAAAGTGAGCAGTGAAATCAGCGATGGAGGCACCAATGTAAAGGTGATTGTGTGCTGAACAGGTCCAGCACCAGCTTTCAATCCTGGCTCTTCTGCTGTGGGAGCAGAGGCCAAACGTTCGTGCTGTACTCACTGTGCGGCTGGGCAGCTGAGAGACACCACCTGAGAATTTGGGTTCAAATGGACTTTTAGGTATGAAACCGAGGAGAGACTGCAATGATGGTGACACCGTTGCAAAGCTGCTTGTGTGCTGAAGAGGCCCAGCACTAGCGTTCCCTGCTGGTCCTTCTGCTGTGGGAGCAGATGCCACTGTTCATTCTGTGCTGTGTTGCTGCGCAGCAGGGAGCAGCCTCTGGACTGATTCCATTCAAATGTTTTTCCTGTATGAATGTGAGCAGTGAAAGCAACGATGGAGGCACCAATGTAAAGGTGATTGTGTGCTGAACAGGTCCAGCACCAGGATTCAATCCTGGCTCTTCTGCTGTGGGAGCAGAGTCCAAACGTTCGTGCTGTACTCACTGTGCTGCTGGGCAGCTGAGAGACACCACCTGAGAATTTGGATTCAAATGGACTTTTAGGTATGAAACCGAGGAGAGACTGCAATGATGGTGACACCGTTGCAAAGCTGCTTGTGTGCTGAAGAGGCCCAGCACTAGCTTTCCCTGCTGGTGTTTCTGCCGTGGGAGCAGATGCCACTGTTCATTCTGTGCTGACTGCGTTGCTGCGCAGCCGAGAGCAGGCTCTGGACTGATTCCATTCAAATGCTTTTCCTGTATGAAAGTGAGCAGTGAAAGCAAGGATGCAGGCACCGGTGTAAAACTGATTGTGTGCTGAAGAGGCCCAGCACCAGCTTTCAATCCTGGGTCTCCTGTGGTGGGAGCAGAGGCCAAAAGTTCGTGCTGTACTCACTGTGCTGCTGGGCAGCTGAGAGACACCACCTGAGAATTTGGATTCAAATGGACTTTTAGGTATGAAACCGAGGAGAGACTGCAATGATGGTGACACCGTTGCAAAGCTGACTGTGTGCTGGAGAGTCAGAGCACTAGCTTTCCCTGCTGATCCTTCTGCCGTGGGAGCAGATGCCACTCTTCATTCTCTGCTGATTGCGTTGCTGCGCAGCACAGAGCAGCCTCTGGACTGATTCCATTCAAATGCTTTTCCTGTATGAATGTGAGCAGTGAAAGCAACGATGGAGGCACCAATGTTAAGGTGATTGTGTGCTGAACAGGTCCAGCACCAGCTTTCAATCCTGGCTCTTCTGCTGTGGGAGCAGAGGCCAAACGTTCGTGCTGTACTCACTGTGCTGCTGGGCAGCTGAGAGACACCACCTGAGAATTTGGATTCAAATGGACTTTTAGGTATGAAACCGAGGAGAGACTGCAATGTTGGTGACACCGTTGCAAAGCTGATTGTGTGCTGGAGAGTCAGAGCACTAGCTTTCCCTGCTGATCCTTCTGCCGTGGGAGAAGATGCCACTGTTTATTCTGTGCTGAGTGTGTTGCTGCCAGCAGAGAGCAGGCTCTGGACTGATTCCATTCAAATGCTTTTCCTGTATGAATGTGAGCAGTGAAAGCAACGATGGAGGCACCAATGTAAAGGTGATTGTGTGCTGAACAGGTCCAGCACCAGCTTTCAATCCTGGCTCTTCTGCTGTGGGAGCAGAGGCCAAACGTTCGTGCTGTACTCACTGTGCTGCTGGGCAGCTGAGAGAGACCACCTGAGAATTTGGATTCAAATGGACTTTTAGGTATGAAACCGAGGAGAGACTGCAATGATGGTGACACCATTGCAAAGCTGCTTGTGTGCTGAAGAGGCCCAGCACTAGCGTTCCCTGCTGGTCCTTCTGCTGTGGGAGCAGATGCCACTGTTCATTCTGTGCTGTGTTGCTGCGCAGCAGGGAGCAGCCTCTGGACTGATTCCATTCAAATGCTTTTCCTGTATGAATGTGAGCAGTGAAAGCAACGATGGAGGCACCAACGTAAAGGTGATTGTGTGCTGAACAGGTCCAGCACCAGGATTCAATCCTGGCTCTTCTGCTGTGGGAGCAGAAGCCAAAAGTTCGTGCTGTACTCACTGTGCTGCTGGGCAGCTGAGAGACACCACCTGAGAATTTGGATTCAAATGGACTTTTAGGTATGAAACCGAGGAGAGACTGCAATGATGGTGACACCGTTGCAAAGCTGATTGTGTGCTGGAGAGTCAGAGCACTAGCTTTCCCTGCTGATCCTTCTGCCGTGGGAGCAGATGCCACTGTTCATTCTGTGCTGACTGTGTTGCTGCCAGCAGAGAGCAGGCTCTGGACTGATTCCATTCAAATGCTTTTCCTGTATGAATGTGAGCAGTGAAAGCAACGATGGCAGCACCAATGTAAAGGTGATTGTGTGCTGAACAGGTCGAGCACCAGCTTTCAATCCTGGCTCTTCTGCTGTGGGAGCAGAGGCCAAACGTTCGTGCTGTACTCACTGTGCTGCTGAGCAGCTGAGAGACACCACCTGAGAATTTGGATTGAAATGGACTTTTAGGTATGAAACCGAGGAGAGACTGCAATGATGGTGACACCGTTGCAATGCTGCTTGTGTGCTGAAGAGGCCCAGCACTAGCTTTCCCTGCTGGTCCTTCTGCCGTGCGAGCAGATGCCACTGTTCATTCTGTGCTGACTGCGTTGCTGCGCAGCCGAGAGCAGGCTCTGGACTGATTCCATTCAAATGCTTTTCCTGTATGAATGTGAGCAGTGAAAGCAACGATGCAGGCACCGGTGTGAAGGTGATTGTGTGCTGAAGATGCCCAGCACAAGCTTTCAATCCTGGGTCTCCTGTGGTGGGAGCAGAGGCCAAAAGTTCGTGCTGTACTCACTGTGCTGCTGGGCAGCTGAGAGACACAACCTGAGAATTTGGATTCAAATGGACTTTTAGGTATGAAACCGAGGAGAGACTGCAATGATGGTGACACCGTTGCAAAGCTGACTTTGTGCTGGAGAGTCAGAGCACTAGCTTTCCCTGCTGATCCTTCTGCCGTGGGAGCAGATGCCACTCTTCATTCTCTGCTGATTGCGTTGCTGCGCAGCACAGAGCAGCCTCTGGACTGATTCCATTCAAATGCTTTTCCTGTATGAAAGTGAGCAGTGAAAGCAACGATGGAGGCACCAATGTAAAGGTGATTGTGTGCTGAACAGGTCCAGCACCAGCTTTCAATCCTGGCTCTTCTGCTGTGGGAGTAGAGGCCAAACGTTCGTGCTGTACTCACTGTGCTGCTGGGCAGCTGAGAGACACCACCTGAGAATTTGGATTCAAATGGACTTTTAGGTATGAAACCGAGGAGAGTTTGCAATGATGGTGACACCGTTGCAAAGCTGACTGTGTGCTGGAGAGTCAGAGCACTAGCTTTCCCTGCTGATCCTTCTGCCGTGGGAGCAGATGCCACTGTTCATTCTGTGCTGACTGTGTTGCTGCCAGCAGAGAGCAGGCTCTGGACTGATTCCATTCAAATGCTTTTCCTGTATGAATGTGAGCAGTGAAATCAGCGATGGAAGCACCAGTGTAAAGGGGATTGTGTGCTGAACAGGTCCAGCACCAGGTTTCAATCCTACCTGTTCTGCTGTGGGTGCAGAGGCCAAACGTTCGTGCTGTACTCACCGTGCTGCTGGGCAGCTGAGAGAGACCACCTGAGAATATGGATTCAAATGGACTTTTAGGGATGAAACCGAGGAGAGACTGCAATGATGGTGACACCGTTGCAAAGCTGATTGTGTGCTGGAGAGTCAGAGCACTAGCTTTCCCTGCTGATCCTTCTGCCGTGGGAGAAGATGCCACTGTTTATTCTGTGCTGAGTGTGTTGCTGCCAGCAGAGAGCAGGCTCTGGACTGATTCCATTCAAATGCTTTTCCTGTATGAATGTGAGCAGTGAAAGCAACGATGGAGGCACCAATGTAAAGGTGATTGTGTGCTGAACAGGTCCAGCACCAGCTTTCAATCCTGGCTCTTCTGCTGTGGGAGCAGAGGCCAAACGTTCGTGCTGTACTCACTGTGCTGCTGGGCAGCTGAGAGACACCACCTGAGAATTTGGATTCAAATGGACTTTTAGGTATGAAACCGAGGAGAGGCTGCAATGATGGTGACTCCGTTGCAAAGCTGCTTGTGTGCTGAAGAGGCCCAGCACTAGCTTTCCCTGCTGGTCCTTCTGCCCTGGGAGCAGATGCCACTGTTCATTCTGTGCTGTGTTGCTGCGCAGCAGAGAGCAGGCTCTGGACTGATTCCATTCAAATGCTTTTCCTGAATGAAAGTGAGCAGTGAAAGCAATGATGGAGGAACCGATGTAAAGGTGATTGTGTGCTGAACAGGTCGAGCACCAGCTTTCAATCCTGGCTCTTCTGCTGTGGGAGCAGAGGCCAAACGTTCGTGCTGTACTCACTGTGCTGCTGGGCAGCTGAGAGTGACCACCTGAGAATTTGGATTCAAATGGACTTTTAGGGATGAAACCGAGGAGAGACTGTAATGATGGTGACACCGTTGCAAAGCTGCTTGTGTGCTGAAGAGGCCCAGCACTAGCTTTCCCTGCTGGTCCTTCTGCTGTGGGAGTAGAGGCCAAAAGTTCGTGCTGTACTCACTGTGCTGCTGGGCAGCTGAGAGACACCACCTGAGAATTTGGATTCAAATGGACTTTTAGGTATGAAACCGAGGAGAGACTGCAATGATGGTGACACCGTTGCAAAGCTGACTGTGTGCTGGAGAGTCAGAGCACTAGCTTTCCCTGCTGATCCTTCTGCCGTGGGAGCAGATGCCACTGTTCATTCTGTGCTGACTGTGTTGCTGCCAGCAGAGAGCAGGCTCTGGACTGATTCCATTCCAATGCTTTTCCTGTATGGAAGTGAGCAGTGAAATCAGCGATGGAAGCACCAATGTAAAGGGGATTGTGTGCTGAGCAGGTCCAGCACCAGCTTTCAATCCTACCTGTTCTGCTGTGGGTGCAGAAACCAAACGTTCATGCTGTACTCACTGTGCTGCTGGGCAGTTGAGAGAGACCACCAGAGAATTTGGATTCAAATGGACTTTTAGGTATGAAACCGAGGAGAGACTGCAATGATGGTGACACCGTTTCAAAGCTGACTGTGTGCAGGAGAGGCAGAGTACTAGATTTCCCTGCTGGTCCTTCTGCTGTGATAGCAGATGCCACTGTTCATTCTGTGCTCACCGTGTTGCTGCCAGCAGAGAGCAGGCTCTGGACTGATTCCATTCAAATGCTTTTCCTGTATGAAAGTGAGCAGTGAAGTCAGCGATGGAGTCACCCATGTAAAGGTGATTGTGTGCTGAACAGGTCCAGCACCAGCTTTCAATCCTGGCTCTTCTGCTGTGGGAGCAGAGGCCAAACGTTCGTGCTGTACTCACTGTGCGGCTGGGCAGCTGAGAGACACCACCTGAGAATTTGGATTCAAATGGACTTTTAGGTATGAAACCGAGGAGAGACTGCAATGATGGTGACACCGTTGCAAAGCTGATTGTGTGCTGGAGAGTCAGAGCACTAGCTTTCCCTGCTGATCCTTCTGCCGTGGGAGCAGATGCCACTGTTCATTCTGTGCTGTCTGTGTTGCTGCCTGCAGAGAGCAGGCTCTGGACTGATTCCATTCAAATGCTTTTCCTGTATGAATGTGAGCAGTGAAAGCAACGATGGCAGCACCAATGTAAAGGTGATTGTGTGCTGAACAGGTCCAGCACCAGCTTTCAATCCTGGCTCTTCTGCTGTGGGAGCAGAGGCCAAACGTTCGTGCTGTCCTCACTGTGCTGCTGGGCAGCTGAGAGTGACCACCTGAGAATTTGGATTCAAATGGACTTTTAGGTATGAAACCGAGGAGAGACTGCAATGATGGTGACACCGTTGCAAAGCTGCTTGTGTGCTGAAGAGGCCCAGCACTAGCTTTCCCTGCTGGTCCTTCTGCCCTGGGAGCAGATGCCACTGTTCATTCTGTGCTGTGTTGCTGCGCAGCAGAGAGTAGGCTCTGGTCTGATTCCATTCAAATGCTTTTCCTGAATGAAAGTGAGCAGTGAAAGCAATGATGGAGGAACCGATGTAAAGGTGATTGTGTGCTGAACAGGTCGAGCACCAGCTTTCAATCCTGGCTCTTCTGCTGTGGGAGCAGAGGCCAAACGTTCGTGCTGTACTCACTGTGCTGCTGGGCAGCTGAGAGTGACCACCTGAGAATTTGGATTCAAATGGACTTTTAGGGATGAAACCGGGGAGAGACTGTAATGATGGTGACACCGTTGCAAAGCTGCTTGTGTGCTGAAGAGGCCCAGCACTAGCTTTCCCTGCTGGTCCTTCTGCTGTGGGAGTAGAGGCCAAACGTTCGTGCTGTACTCACTGTGCTGCTGGGCAGCTGAGAGACACCACCTGAGAATTTGGATTCAAATGGACTTTTAGGTATGAAACCGAGGAGAGACTGCAATGATGGTGACACCGTTGCAAAGCTGATTGTGTGCTGGAGAGTCAGAGCACTAGCTTTCCCTGCTGATCCTTCTGCCGTGGGAGAAGATGCCACTGTTTATTCTGTGCTGTGTTGCTGCCAGCAGAGAGCAGGCTCTGGACTGATTCCATTCAAATGCTTTTCCTGTATGAATGTGAGCAGTGAAAGCAACGATGGAGGCACCAATGTAAAGGTGATTGTGTGCTGAACAGGTCCAGCACCAGCTTTCAATCCTGGCTCTTCTGCTGTGGGAGTAGAGGCCAAACGTTCGTGCTGTACTCACTGTGCTGCTGGGCAGCTGAGAGACACCACCTGAGAATTTGGATTGAAATGGACTTTTAGGTATGAAACCGAGAAGAGACTGCAATGATGGTGACACCGTTGCAAAGCTGCTTGTGTGCTGAAGAGGCCCAGCACTAGCTTTCCCTGCTGATCCTTCTGCCGCGGGAGCAGACGCCACTGTTCATTCTGTGCTGACTGCGTTGCTGCGCAGCCGAGAGCAGGCTCTGGACTGATTCCATTCAAATGCTTTTCCTGTATGAAAGTGAGCAGTGAAAGCAACGATGCAGGCACCGGTGTAAAGGTGATTGTGTGCTAAAGAGGCCCAGCACCAGCTTTCAATCCTGGGTCTCCTGTGGTGGGAGCAGAGGCCAAAATTTCGTGCTGTACTCACTGTGCTGCTGGGCAGCTGAGAGACACCACCTGAGAATTTGGATTCAAATGGACTTTTAGGTATGAAACCAAGGAGAGACTGCAATGATGGTGACACCGTTGCAAAGCTGCTTGTGTGCTGAAGAGGCCCAGCACTAGCTTTCCCTGCTGATCCTTCTGCCGTGGGAGAAGATGCCACTCTTCATTCTCTGCTGATTGCGTTGCTGCGCAGCACAGAGCAGGCTCTGGACTGATTCCATTCAAATGCTTTTCCTGTATGAATGTGAGCAGTGAAAGCAACGATGGAGGCACCAATGTAAAGGTGATTGTGTGCTGAACAGGTCCAGCACCAGCTTTCAATCCTGGCTCTTCTGCTGTGGGAGCAGAGGCCAAACGTTCGTGCTGTACTCACTGTGCTGCTGGGCAGCTGAGAGAGACCACCTGAGAATTTGGATTCAAATGGACTTTTAGGTATGAAACCGAGGAGAGACTGCAATGATGGTGACACCATTGCAAAGCTGCTTGTGTGCTGAAGAGGCCCAGCACTAGCTTTCCCTGCTGGTCCTTCTGCCCTGGGAGCACATGGCGCTGTTCATTCTGTGCTGTGTTGCTGCGCAGCAGAGAGCAGGCTCTGGACTGATTCCATTCAAATGCTTTTCCTGTATGGAAGTGAGCAGTGAAATCAGCGATGGAGTCACCAATGTAAAGGTGATTGTGTGCTGAACAGGTCCAGCACCAGCTTTCAATCCTGGCTCTTCTGCTGTGGGAGCAGAGGCCAAACGTTCGTGCTGTACTCACTGTGCGGCTGGGCAGCTGAGAGACACCACCTGAGAATTTGGATTCAAATGGACTTTTAGGTATGAAACCGAGGAGAGACTGCAATGATGGTGACACCGTTGCAAAGCTGATTGTGTGCTGGAGAGTCAGAGCACTAGCTTTCCCTGCTGATCCTTCTGCCGTGGGAGCAGATGCCACTGTTCATTCTGTGCTGACTGTGTTGCTGCCAGCAGAGAGCAGGCTCTGGACTGATTCCATTCAAATGCTTTTCTTGTATGAATGTGAGCAGTGAAAGCAACGATGGCAGCACCAATGTAAAGGTGATTGTGTGCTGAACAGGTCCAGCACCAGCTTTCAATCCTGGCTCTTCTGCTGTGGGAGCAGAGGCCAAACGTTCGTGCTGTACTCACTGTGCTGCTGGGCAGCTGAGAGACACCACCTGAGAATTTGGATTCAAATGGACTTTTAGGTATGAAACCGAGGAGAGACTGCAATGATGGTGACACCGTTGCAAAGCTGCTTGTGTGCTGTAGAGGCCCAGCACTAGCTTTCCCTGCTGATCCTTCTGCCGTGGGAGCAGATGCCACTGTTCATTCTGTGCTGACTGCGTTGCTGCGCAGCCGAGAGCAGGCTCTGGACTTATTCCATTCAAATGCTTTTCCTGTATGAAAGTGAGCAGTGAAAGCAATGATGCAGGCACCGGTGTAAAGGTGATTGTGTGCTAAAGAGGCCCAGCACCAGCTTTCAATCCTGGGTCTCCTGTGGTGGGAGCAGAGGCCAAAAGTTCGTGCTGTAGTCACTGTGCTGCTGGGCAGCTGAGAGACACCACCTGAGAATTTGGATTCAAATGGACTTTTAGGTATGAAACCAAGGAGAGACTGCAATGATGGTGACACCGTTGCAAAGCTGCTTGTGGGCTGAAGAGGCCCAGCACTAGCTTTCCCTGCTGGTCCTTCTGCTGTGGGAGCAGATGCCACTGTTCATTCTGTGCTGACTGCGTTGCTGCGCAGCCGAGAGCAGGCTCTGGACTGATTCCATTCAAATGCTTTTCCTGTATGAAAGTGAGCAGTGAAAGCAACGATGCAGGCACCGGTGTAAAGGTGATTGTGTGCTAAAGAGGCCCAGCACCAGCTTTCAATCCTGGGTCTCCTGTTGTGGGAGCAGAGGCCAAAAGTTCGTGCTGTACTCACTGTGCTGCTGGGCAGCTGAGAGACACCACCTGAGAATTTGGATTCAAATGGACTTTTAGGTATGAAACCGAGGAGAGACTGCAATGATGGTGACACCGTTGCAATGCTGACTGTGTGCTGGAGAGTCAGAGCACTAGCTTTCCCTGCTGATCCTTCTGCCGTGGGAGCAGATGCCACTCTTCATTCTCTGCTGATTGCGTTGCTGCGCAGCCGAGAGCAGGCTCTGGACTGATTCCATTCAAATGCTTTTCCTGTATGAATGTGAGCAGTGAAAGCAACGATGGAGGCACCAATGTAAAGGTGATTGTGTGCTGAACAGGTCCTGCACCAGCTTTCAATCCTGGCTCTTCTGCTGTGGGAGCAGAGGCCAAACGTTCGTGCTGTACTCACTGTGCTGCTGGGCAGCTGAGAGAGACCACCTGAGAATTTGGATTCAAATGGACTTTTAGGTATGAAACCGAGGAGAGACTGCAATGATGGTGACACCATTGCAAAGCTGCTTGTGTGCTGAAGAGGCCCAGCCCTAGCTTTCCCTGCTGGTCCTTCTGCCGTGGGAGCAGATGCCACTGTTCATTCTGTGCTGACTGTGTTGCTGCGCAGCTGAGAGCAGGCTCTGGACTGATTCCATTCAAATGCTTTTCCTGAATGAAAGTGAGCAGTGAAAGCAATGATGGAGGAACCGATGTAAAGGTGATTGTGTGCTGAACAGGTCGAGCACCAGCTTTCGATCCTGGCTCTTCTGCTGTGGGAGTAGAGGCCAAACGTTCGTGCTGTACTCACCGTGCTGCTGGGCAGCTGAGAGTGACCATATGAGAATTTGGATTCAAATGGACTTTTAGGTATGAAACCGAGGAGAGACTGCAATGATGGTGACACCGTTGCAAAGCTGCTTGTGTGCTGAAGAGGCCCAGCACTAGCTTTCCCTGCTGGTCCTTCTGCCCTGGGAGCAGATGCCACTCTTCATTCTGTGCTGATTGTGTTGATGTGCAGCCGAGAGCAGGCTCTGGACTGATTCCATTCAAATGCTTTTCCTGTATGGAAGTGAGCAGTGAAATCAGCGATGGAAGCACCAATGTAAAGGGGATTGTGTGCTGAACAGGTCCAGCACCAGCTTTCAATCCTACCTGTTCTGCTGTGGGTGCAGAAGCCAAACGTTCATGCTGTACTCACTGTGCTGCTGGGCAGTTGAGAGAGACCACCAGAGAATTTGGATTCAAATGGACTTTTAGGTATGAAACCGAGGAGAGACTGCAATGATGGTGACACCGTTGCAAAGCTGACTGTGTGCTGGAGAGGCAGAGTACTAGCTTTCCCTGCTAGTCCTTCTGCTGTGGGAGCAGATGCCACTGTTCATTCTGTGCTGACTGTGTTGCTACCAGCAGAGAGCAGGCTCTGGACTGATTCCATTCAAATGCTTTTCCTGTATGAAAGTGAGCAGTGGAATCAGCAACGGAGGCACCAATGTAAAGGTGATTGTGTGCTGAACAGGTCCAGCACCAGCTTTCAATCCTGGCTCTTCTGCTGTGGGAGCAGAGGCCAAACGTTCGTGCTGTACTCACTGTGCTGCTGGGCAGCTGAGAGAGACCACCTGAGAATTTGGATTCAAATGGACTTTTAGGTATGAAACCGAGGAGAGACTGCAATGATGGTGACACCGTTGCAAAGCTGCTTGTGTGCTGAAGAGGCCCAGCACTAGCTTTCCCTGCTGGTCCTTCTGCTGTGGGAGCAGATGCCACTGTTCATTCTGTGCTGTGTTGCTGCGCAGCAGAGAGCAGGCTCTGGACTGATTCCATTCAAATGCTTTTCCTGAATGAAAGTGAGCAGTGAAAGCAACGATGGAGGCACCAATGTAAAGGTGATTGTGTGCTGAACAAATCGAGCACCAGCTTTCAATCCTGGCTCTTCTGCTGTGGGAGCAGAG
The DNA here is from genome assembly GCF_033815535.1 of Pezoporus flaviventris. Classification (NCBI taxonomy): domain Eukaryota; kingdom Metazoa; phylum Chordata; class Aves; order Psittaciformes; family Psittacidae; genus Pezoporus; species Pezoporus flaviventris. The sequence goes on from NW_026892833.1 coordinate 133,585, forward strand.
GCCAAACGTTCGTGCTGTACTAACTGTGCTGCTGGGCAGCTGAGAGAGACCACCTGAGAATTTGGATTCAAATGGACTTTTAGGTATGAAACCGAGGAGAGACAGCAATGATGGTGACACCATTGCAAAGCTGCTTGTGTGCTGAAGAGGCCCAGCACTAGCTTTCCCTGCTGGTGTTTCTGCCGTGGGAGCAGATGCCACTGTTCATTCTGTGCTGACTGTGTTGCTGCGCAGCTGAGAGCAGTTTCTGGACTGATTCCATTCAAATGCTTTTCCTGTATGAAAGTGAGCAGTGAAAGCAACGATGGAGGCACCAATGTAAAGGTGATTGTGTGCTGAACAGGTCAAGCACCAGCTTTCAATCCTGGCTCTTCTGCTGTGGGAGTAGAGGCCAAACGTTCGTGCTGTACTCACTGTGCTGCTGGGCAGCTGAGAGACACCACTTGAGAATTTGGATTCAAATGGACTTTTAGGTATGAAACCTAGGAGAGTTTGCAATGATGGTGACACCGTTGCAAAGCTGACTGTGTGCTGGAGAGTCAGAGCACTAGCTTTCCCTGCTGATCCTTCTGCCGTGGGAGCAGATGCCACTGTTCATTCTGTGCTGACTGTGTTGCTGCGCAGCAGAGAGCAGGCTCTGGACTGATTCCATTCAAATGCTTTTCCTGTATGAAAGTGAGCAGTGAAAGCAACGATGGAAGCACCAATGTAAAGGTGATTGTGTGCTGAACAGGTCCAGCGCCAGGTTTCAATCCTACCTGTTCTGCTGTGGGTGCAGAAGCCAAACGTTCATGCTGTACTCACTGTGCTGCTGGGCAGTTGAGAGTGACCACCTGACAATTTGGATTGAAATGGACTTTTAGGTATGAAACCGAGGAGAGACTGCAATGATGGTGACACCGTTGCAAAGCTGACTGTGTGCTGGAGAGGCAGAGCACTAGCTTTCCCTGCTGGTCCTTCTGCCCTGGGAGCAGATGCCACTCTTCATTCTGTGCTGATTGTGTTGATGTGCAGCCGAGAGCAGGCTCTGGACTGATTCCATTCAAATGCTTTTCCTGTATGAAAGTGAGCAGTGAAAGCAACGATGGAGGCACCAATGTAAAGGTGATTGTGTGCTGAACAGGTCCAGCCCCAGCTTTCAATCCTGGCTCTTCTGCTGTGGGAGTAGAGGCCAAACGTTCGTGCTGTACTCACTGTGCTGCTGGGCAGCTGAGAGACACCACCTGAGAATTTGGATTCAAATGGACTTTTAGGTATGAAACCGAGGAGAGTTTGCAATGATGGTGACACCGTTGCAAAGCTGACTGTGTGCTGGAGAGTCAGAGCACTAGCTTTCCCTGCTGGTCCTTCTGCTGTGGGAGCAGATGCCACTGTTCATTCTGTGCTGACTGTGTTGCTGCCAGCAGTGAGCAGGCTCTGGACTGATTCCATTCAAATGCTTTTCCTGTATGAATGTGACCCCTGAAAGCAACGATGGCAGCACCAATGTAAAGGTGATTGTGTGCTGAACAGGTCCAGCACCAGCTTTCAATCCTGGCTCTTCTGCTGTGGGAGCAGAGGCCAAACGTTCGTGCTGTACTCACTGTGCTGCTGGGCAGCTGAGAGACACCACCTGAGAATTTGGATTCAAATGGACTTTTAGGTATGAAACCGAGGAGAGACTGCAATGATGGTGACACCGTTGCAAAGCTGCTTGTGTGCTGAAGAGGCCCAGCACTAGCTTTCCCTGCTGGTCCTTCTGCCGTGGGAGCAGATGCCACTGTTCATTCTGTGCTGACTGCGTTGCTGCGCAGCCGAGAGCAGGCTCTGGACTGATTCCATTCAAATGCTTTTCCTGAATGAAAGTGAGCAGTGAAAGCAACGATGCAGGCACCGGTGTAAAGGTGATTGTGTGCTGAAGAGGCCCAGCACCAGCTTTCAATCCTGGGTCTCCTGTGGTGGGAGCAGAGGCCAAACGTTCGTGCTGTACTCACTGAGCTGCTGGGCAGCTGAGAGAGACCACCTGAGAATTTGGATTCAAATGGACTTTTAGGTATGAAACCGAGGAGAGACTGCAATGATGGTGACACCGTTGCAAAGCTGCTTGTGTGCTGAAGAGGCCCAGCACTAGCTTTGCCTGCTGGTCCTTCTGCCCTGGGAGCAGATGCCACTCTTCATTCTGTGCTGATTGTGTTGATGTGCAGCCGAGAGCAGGCTCTGGACTGATTCCATTCAAATGCTTTTCCTGTATGGAAGTGAGCAGTGAAATCAGCGATGGAAGCACCAATGTAAAGGGGATTGTGTGCTGAACAGGTCCAGCACCAGCTTTCAATCCTACCTGTTCTGCTGTGGGTGCAGAAGCCAAACGTTCATGCTGTACTCACTGTGCTGCTGGGCAGTTGAGAGAGACCACCAGAGAATTTGGATTGAAATGGACTTTTAGGTATGAAACAGAGGAGAGACTGCAATGATGGTGACACCGTTGCAAAGCTGACTGTGTGCTGGAGAGGCAGAGTACTAGCTTTCCCTGCTAGTCCTTCTGCTGTGGGAGCAGATGCCACTGTTCATTCTGTGCTGACTGTGTTGCTACCAGCAGAGAGCAGGCTCTGGACTGATTCCATTCAAATGCTTTTCCTGTATGAAAGTGAGCAGTGGAATCAGCAACGGAGGCACCAATGTAAAGGTGATTGTGTGCTGAACAGGTCCAGCACCAGCTTTCAATCCTGGCTCTTCTGCTGTGGGAGCAGAGGCCAAACGTTCGTGCTGTACTCACTGTGCTGCTGGGCAGCTGAGAGAGACCACCTGAGAATTTGGATTCAAATGGACTTTTAGGTATGAAACCGAGGAGAGACTGCAATGATGGTGACACCGTTGCAAAGCTGCTTGTGTGCTGAAGAGGCCCAGCACTAGCTTTCCCTGCTGGTCCTTCTGCTGTGGGAGCAGATGCCACTGTTCATTCTGTGCTGTGTTGCTGCGCAGCAGAGAGCAGGCTCTGGACTGATTCCATTCAAATGCTTTTCCTGAATGAAAGTGAGCAGTGAAAGCAATGATGGAGGAACCAATGTAAAGGTGATTGTGTGCTGAACAAATCGAGCACCAGCTTTCAATCCTGGCTCTTCTGCTGTGGGAGCAGAGGCCAAACGTTCGTGCTGTACTAACTGTGCTGCTGGGCAGCTGAGAGAGACCACCTGAGAATTTGGATTCAAATGGACTTTTAGGTATGAAACCGAGGAGAGACAGCAATGATGGTGACACCATTGCAAAGCTGCTTGTGTGCTGAAGAGGCCCAGCACTAGCTTTCCCTGCTGGTGTTTCTGCCGTGGGAGCAGATGCCACTGTTCATTCTGTGCTGACTGTGTTGCTGCGCAGCTGAGAGCAGTTTCTGGACTGATTCCATTCAAATGCTTTTCCTGTATGAAAGTGAGCAGTGAAAGCAACGATGGAGGCACCAATGTAAAGGTGATTGTGTGCTGAACAGGTCCAGCACCAGCTTTCAATCCTGGCTCTTCTGCTGTGGGAGTAGAGGCCAAACGTTCGTGCTGTACTCACTGTGCTGCTGGGCAGCTGAGAGACACCACTTGAGAATTTGGATTCAAATGGACTTTTAGGTATGAAACCTAGGAGAGTTTGCAATGATGGTGACACCGTTGCAAAGCTGACTGTGTGCTGGAGAGTCAGAGCACTAGCTTTCCCTGCTGATCCTTCTGCCGTGGGAGCAGATGCCACTGTTCATTCTGTGCTGACTGTGTTGCTGCCAGCAGAGAGCAGGCTCTGGACTGATTCCATTCAAATGCTTTTCCTGTATGAAAGTGAGCAGTGAAAGCAACGATGGAAGCACCAATGTAAAGGTGATTGTGTGCTGAACAGGTCCAGCACCAGGTTTCAATCCTACCTGTTCTGCTGTGGGTGCAGAAGCCAAACGTTCATGCTGTACTCACTGTGCTGCTGGGCAGTTGAGAGAGACCACCAGAGAATTTGGATTGAAATGGACTTTTAGGTATGAAACCGAGGAGAGACTGCAATGATGGTGACACCGTTGCAAAGCTGACTGTGTGCTGGAGAGGCAGAGCACTAGCTTTCCCTGCTGGTCCTTCTGCTGTGGGAGCAGATGCCACTGTTCATTCTGTGCTCACCGTGTTGCTGCCAGCAGAGAGCAGGCTCTGGACTGATTCCATTCAAATGCTTTTCCTGTATGAATGTGAGCAGTGAAATCAGCGATGGAGGCACCAATGTAAAGGTGATTGTGTGCTGAACAGGTCCAGCACCAGCTTTCAATCCTGGCTCTTCTTCTGTGGGAGCAGAGGCCAAACGTTCGTGCTGTACTCACTGTGCTGCTGGGCAGCTGAGAGACACCACCTGAGAATTTGGATTCAAATGGACTTTTAGGTATGAAACCGAGGAGAGACTGCAATGATGGTGACACCGTTGCAAAGCTGACTGTGTGCTGGAGACTCAGAGCACTAGCTTTCCCTGCTGATCCTTCTGCCGTGGGAGCAGATGCCACTCTTCATTCTCTGCTGATTGCGTTGCCGCGCAGCACAGAGCAGCCTCTGGACTGATTCCATTCAAATGCTTTTCCTGTATGAATGTGAGCAGTGAAAGCAACGATGGAGGCACCAATGTAAAGGTGCTTGTGTGCTGAACAGGTCCAGCACGAGCTTTCAATCCTGGCTCTTCTGCTGTGGGAGCAGAGGCCAAACGTTCGTGCTGTACTCACTGTGCTGCTGGGCAGCTGAGAGAGACCACCTGAGAATTTGGATTCAAATGGACTTTTAGGTATGAAACCGAGGAGAGACTGCAATGATGGTGACACCGTTGCAAAGCTGCTTGTGTGCTGAAGAGGCCCAGCACTAGCTTTCCCTGCTGGTCCTTCTGCCGTGTGAGCAGATGCCACTGTTCATTCTGTGCTGTGTTGCTGCGCAGCAGAGAGCAGGCTCTGGACTGCTTCCATTCAAATGCTTTTCCTGAATGAAAGTGAGCAGTGAAAGCAAGGATGGAGGAACCGATGTAAAGGTGATTGTGTGCTGAACAGGTCGAGCACCAGCTTTCAATCCCGGCTCTTCTGCTGTGGGAGTAGAGGCCAAACGTTCGTGCTGTACTCACTGTGCTGCTGGGCAGCTGAGAGACACCACCTGAGAATTTGGATTCAAATGGACTTTTAGGTATGAAACCGAGGAGAGACTGCAATGATGGTGACACCGCTGCAAAGTTGACTGTGTGCTGCAGAGTCAGAGCACTATCCTTCCCTGCTGATGCTTCTGCTGTGGGAGCAGATGCCACTGTTCATTCTGGGCTGACTGCGTTGCTGCGCAGCCGAGAGAAGGCTCTGGACTGATTCCATTCAAATGCTTTTCCTGTATGAAAGTGAGCAGTGAAAGCAAGGATGCAGGCACTGGTGTAAAGGTGATTGTGTGCTGAAGAGGCCCAGCACCAGCTTTCAATCCTGGGTCTCCTGTGGTGGGAGCAGAGGCCAAAAGTTCGTGCTGTACTCACTGTGCTGCTGGGCAGCTGAGAGACACCACCTGAGAATTTGGATTCAAATGGAATTTTAGGTATGAAACCGAGGAGAGTTTGCAATGATGGTGACACCGTTGCAAAGCTGACTGTGTGCTGGAGAGTCAGAGCACTAGCTTTCCCTGCTGGTCCTTCTGCCGTGGGAGCAGATGCCACTGTTCATTCTGTGCTGACTGTGTTGCTGCCAGCAGAGAGCAGGCTCTGGACTGATTCCATTCAAATGCTTTTCCTGTATGGAAGTGAGCAGTGAAATCAGCGATGGAAGCACCAATGTAAAGGGGATTGTGTGCTGAACAAGCCCAGCACCAGCTTTCAATCCTGGCTCTTCTGCTGTGGGTGCAGAAGCCAAACGTTCATGCTGTTCTCACTGTGCTGCTGGGCAGTTGAGAGAGACCACCAGAGAATTTGGATTGAAATGGACTTTTAGGTATGAAACCGAGGAGAGACTGCAATGATGGTGACACCGTTGCAAAGCTGACTGTGTGCTGGAGAGGCAGAGTACTAGCTTTCCCTGCTGGTCCTTCTGCTGTGGGAGCAGATGCCACTGTTCATTCTGTGCTCACCGTGTTGCTGCCAGCAGAGAGCAGGCTCTGGACTAATTCCATTCAAATGCTTTTCCTGTATGAAAGTGAGCAGTGAAATCAGCGATGGAGTCACCAATGTAAAGGTGATTGTGTGCTGAACAGGTCCAGCACCAGCTTTCAATCCTGGCTCTTCTGCTGTGGGAGCAGAGGCCAAACGTTCGTGCTGTACTCACTGTGCGGCTGGGCAGTTGAGAGACACCACCTGAGAATTTGGATTCAAATGGACTTTTAGGTATGAAACCGAGGAGAGTTTGCAACGATGGTGACAACGTTGCAAAGCTGACTGTGTGCTGGAGAGTCAGAGCACTAGCTTTCCCCGCTGATCCTTCTGCCGTGGGAGCAGATGCCACTGTTCATTCTGTGCTGACTGTGTTGCTGCCAGCAGAGAGCAGGCTCTGGACTGATTCCATTCAAATGCTTTTCCTGTATGGAAGTGAGCAGTGAAATCAGCGATGGAAGCACCAATGTAAAGGGGATTGTGTGCTGAACAGGCCCAGCACCAGCTTTCAATCCTACCTGTTCTGCTGTGGGTGCAGAAGCCAAACGTTCATGCTGTACTCACTGTGCTGCTGGGCAGTTGAGAGAGACCACCAGAGAATTTGGATTGAAATGGACTTTTAGGTATGAAACCGAGGAGAGACTGCAATGATGGTGAAACCGTTGCAAAGCTGCTTGTGTGCTGAAGAGGCCCAGCACTAGCTTTCCGTGCTGATCCTTCTGCTGTGGGAGCAGATGCCACTGTTCATTCTGTGCTGACTGCGTTGCTGCGCAGCCGAGAGCAGGCTCTGGACTGATTCCATTCAAATGTTTTTCCTGTATGAAAGTGAGCAGTGAAAGCAACGATGCAGGCACCGGTGTAAAGGTGATTATGTGCTGAAGAAGCCCAGCACCAGCTTTCAATCCTGGGTCTCCTGTGGTGGGAGCAGAAGCCAAAAGTTCGTGCTGTACTCACTGTGCTGCTGGGCAGCTGAGAGACACCACCTGAGAATTTGGATTCAAATGGACTTTTAGGTATGAAACCGAGGAGAGACTGCAATGATGGTGACACCGTTGCAAAGCTGCTTGAGTGCTGAAGAGGCCCAGCAGTAGCTTTCCCTGCTGGTCCTTCTGCTGTGGGAGCAGATGCCACTGTTCATTCTTTGCTGATTGTGTTGATGTGCAGCCGAGAGCAGGCTCTGGACTGATTCCATTCAAATGCTTTTCCTGTATGAATGTGAGCAGTGAAAGCAACGATGGAGGCACCAATGTAAAGGGGATTGTGTGCTGAACAGGTCCAGCACCAGGATTCAATCCTGGCTCTTCTGCTGTGGGAGCAGAGGCCAGAAGTTCGTGCTGTACTCACTGTGCTGCTGGGCAGCTGAGAGACAAAACCTGAGAATTTGGATTCAAATGGACTTTTAGGTATGAAACCGAGGAGAGACTGCAATGATGGTGACACCATTGAAAAGCTGATTGTGTGCTGGAGAGTCAGAGCACTAGCTTTCCCTGCTGATCCTTCTGCCGTGGGAGCAGATGCCACTGTTCATTCTGTGCTGACTGTGTTGCTGCCAGCAGAGAGCAGGCTCTGGACGGATTCCATTCAAATGCTTTTCCTGTATGAGTGTGAGCAGTGAAAGCAACGATGGCAGCACCAATGTAAAGGTGATTGTGTGCTGAACAGGTCCAGCACCAGCTTTCAATCCTGGCTCTTCTGCTGTGGGAGCAGAGGCCAAACGTTCGTGCTGTACTCACTGTGCTGCTGGGCAGCTGAGAGAGACCACCTGAGAATTTGGATTCAAATGGACTTTTAGGTATGAAACCGAGGAGAGACTGCAATGATGGTGACACCGTTGCAAAGCTGCTTGTGTGCTGAAGAGGCCCAGCACTAGCTTTCCCTGCTGTTCCTTCTGCCCTGGGAGCAGATGCCACTGTTCATTCTGTGCTGACTGCGTTGCTGCGCAGCCGAGAGCAGGCTCTGGACTGATTCCATTCAAATGCTTTTCCTGTATGAAAGTGAGCAGTGAAAGCAACGATGCAGGCACCGGTGTAAAGGCGATTGTGTGCTGAATTGGCCCAGCACCAGCTTTCAATTCTGGGTCTCCTGTGGTGGGAGCAGAGGCCAAAAGGTCGTGCTGTGCTCACTGTGCTGCTGGGCAGCTGAGAGACACCACCTGAGAATTTGGATTCAATTGGACTTTTAGGTATGAAACCGAGGAGAGACTGCAATGATGGTGACACCGTTGCAAAGCTGCTTGTGAGCTGGAGAGTCAGAGCACTAGCTTTCCCTGCTGGTCCTTCTGCTGCGGGAGTAGAGGCCAAACGTTCGTGCTGTACTCACTGTACTGCTGGGCAGCTGAGAGACACCACCTGAGAATTTGGATTCAAATGGACTTTTAGGTATGAAACCGAGGAGAGACTGCAATGATGGTGACACCGTTGCAAAGCTGATTGTGTGCTGGAGAGTCAGAGCACTAGTTTTCCCTGCTGATCCTTCTGCCGTGGGAGAAGATGCCACTGTTCATTCTGTGCTGACTGTGTTGCTGACAGCAGAGAGCAGGCTCTGGACTGATTCCATTCAAATGCTTTTCCTGTATGAATGTGAGCAGTGAAAGCAACGATGGAGGCACCAATGTAAAGGTGATTGTGTGCTGAACAGGTCAAGCACCAGCTTTCAATCCTGGCTCTTCTGCTGTGGGAGCAGAGGCCAAACATTCGTGCTGTACTCACTGTGCTGCTGGGTAGCGGAGAGAGACCACCTGAGAATTTGGATTCAAATGGACTTTTAGGGATGAAACCGAGGAGAGACTGTAATGATGGTGACACCGTTGCAAAGAAGCTTGTGTGCTGAAGAGGCCCAGCACTAGCTTTCCCTGCTGGTCCTTCTGCTGTGGGAGTAGAGGCCAAACATTCGTGCTGTACTCACTGTGCTGCTTGGCATCTGAGAGAGACCACCTGGAAATTTGGATTCAAACGGACTTTTAGGTATGAAACCGAGGAGAGACTGCAATGATGGTGACACCGTTGCAAAGCTGCTTGTGTGCTGAAGAGGCCCAGCACTAGCTTTCCCTGCTGGTCCTTCTGCTGTGGGAGCAGATGCCACTGTTCATTCTGTGCTGACTGTGTTGCTGCTCAGCTGACAGCAGTTTCTGGACTGATTCCATTCAAATGCTTTTCCTGTATGGAAGTGAGCAGTGAAATCAGCGATGGAAGCACCAATGTAAAGGGGATTGTGTGCTGAACAGGTCCAGCACCAGCTTTCAATCCTGGCTCTCCTGCTGTGGGTGCAGAAGCCAAACGTTCATGCTGTACTCACTGTGCTGCTGGGCAGTTGAGAGAGACCACCAGAGAATTTGGATTGAAATGGACTTTTAGGTATGAAACCGAGGAGAGACTGCAATGATGGTGACACCGTTGCAAAGCTGACTGTGTGCTGGAGAGGCAGAGTACTAGCTTTCCCTGCTGGTCCTTCTGCTGTGGGAGCAGATGCCACTGTTCATTCTGTGCTCACCGTGTTGCTGCCAGCAGAGAGCAGGCTCTGGACTGATTCCATTCAAATGCTTTTCCTCTATGAAAGTGAGCAGTGAAATCAGCGATGGAGGCACCAATGTAAAGGTGCTTGTGTGCTGAAGAGGCCCAGCACTAGCTTTCCCTGCTGGTCCTTCTGCTGTCGGAGCAGATGCCACTTTTCATTCTGTGCTGACTGCGTTGCTGCGCAGCCGAGACAGGCTCTGGACTGATTCCATTCAAATGCTTTTCCTGTATGAAAGTGAGCAGTGAAATCAGCGATGGAAGCACCAATGTAAAGGTGATTGTGTGCTGAAGAAGCCCAGCACCAGCTTTCAATCCTGGGTCTCCTGTGGTGGGAGCAGAAGCCAAAAGTTCGTGCTGTACTCACTGTGCTGCTGGGCAGCTGAGAGACACCACCTGAGAATTTGGATTCAAATGGACTTTTAGGTATGAAACCGAGGAGAGACTGCAATGATGGTGACACCGTTGCAAAGCTGCTTGTGTGCTGAAGAGGCCCAGTACTAGCTTTCCCTGCTGGTCCTTCTGCGCTGGGAGCAGATGCCACTGTTCATTCTGTGCTCACTGTGTTGCTGCGCAGCTGAGAGCAGTTTCTGTTCTGATTCCATTCAAATGCTTTTCCTGTATGAAAGTGAGCAGTGAAAGCAACGATGGAGGCACCAATGTAAAGGTGATTGTGTGCTGAACAGGTCCAGCACCAGCTTTCAATCCTGGCTCTTCTGCTGTGGGAGTAGAGGCCAAACGTTCTTGCTGTACTCACTGTGCTGCTGGGCAGCTGAGAGTGAGCACCTGACAATTTGGATTCAAATGGACTTTTAGGGATGAAACTGAGGAGAGACTGCAATGATGGTGACACCGTTGCAAAGCTGCTTGTGTGCTGAAGAGGCCCAGCACTAGCTTTCCCTGCTGATCCTTCTGCCGTGGGAGCAGATGCCACTGTTCATTCTGTGCTGACTGTGTTGCTGCCAGCAGAGAGCAGGCTCTGGACTGATTCCATTCAAATGCTTTTCCTGTATGGAAGTGAGCAGTGAAATCAGCGATGGAAGCACCAATGTAAAGGGGATTGTGTGCTGAACAGGTCCAGCACCAGCTTTCAATCCTGGCTCTTCTGCTGTGGGAGCAGACGCCAAACGTTCGTACTGTACTCACTGTGCGGCTGGGCAGCTGAGAGACACCACCTGAGAATTTGGATTCAAATGGACTTTTAGGTATGAAACCGAGGAGACACTGCAATGATGGTGACACCGTTGCAAAGCTGACTGTGTGCTGGAGAGGCAGAGTACTAGCTTTCCCTGCTGGTCCTTCTGCTGTGGGAGCAGATGCCACTGTTCATTCTGTGCTCACCGTGTTGCTGCCAGCAGAGAGCAGGCTCTGGACTGATTCCATTCAAATGCTTTTCCTCTATGAAAGTGAGCAGTGAAATCAGCGATGGAGTCACCAATGTAAAGGTGATTGTGTGCTGAACAGGTCCAGCACCAGCTTTCAATCCTGGCTCTTCTGCTGTGGGAGCAGAGGCCAAACGTTCATGCTGTACTCACTGTGCGGCTGGGCAGTTGAGAGACACCACCTGAGAATTTGGATTCAAATGGACTTATAGGTATGAAACCGAGGAGATACTGCAATGATGGTGACACCGTTGCAAAGCTGACTGTGTGCTGGAGAGTCAGAGCACTAGCTTTCCCTGCTGATCCTTCTGCCGTGGGAGCAGATGCCACTCTTCATTCTCTGCTGATTGCGTTGCTGCGCAGCACAGAGCAGCCTCTGGACTGATTCCATTCAAATGCTTTTCCTTTATGAATGTGAGCAGTGAAAGCAACGATGGAGGCACCAATGTAAAGGTGATTGTGTGCTGAACAGGTCCAGCGCCAGCTTTCAATCCTGGCTCTTCTGCTGTGGGAGCAGAGGCCAAACGTTCGTGCTGTACTCACTGTGCTGCTGGGCAGCTGAGAGACACCACCTGAGAATTTGGATTCAAATGGACTTTTAGGTATGAAACCGAGGAGAGTTTGCAATGATGGTGACACCGTTGCAAAGCTGACTGTGAGCTGGAGAGTCAGAGCACTAGCTTTCCCTGCTGATCCTTCTGCCGTGGGAGAAGATGCCACTCTTCATTCTCTGCTGATTGCGTTGCTGTGCAGCACAGAGCAGGCTCTGGACTGATTCCATTCAAATGCTTTTCCTGTATGGAAGTGAGCAGTGAAAGCAACGATGGAAGCACCAATGTAAAGGTGATTGTGTGCTGAACAGGTCCAGCACCAGCTTTCAATCCTGGCTCTTCTGCTGTGGGAGCAGAGGCCAAACGTTCGTGCTGTACTCACTGTGCTGCTGGGCAGTTGAGAGAGACCACCAGAGAATTTGGATTGAAATGGACTTTTAGGTATGAAACCGAGGAGAGACTGCAATGATGGTGACACCGTTGCAAAGCTGACTGTGTGCTGGAGAGGCAGAGTACTAGCTTTCCCTGCTGGTCCTTCTGCTGTGGGAGCAGATGCCACTGTTCATTCTGTGCTCACCGTGTTGCTGCCAGCAGAGAGCAGGCTCTGGACTGATTCCATTCAAATGCTTTTCCTCTATGAAAGTGAGCAGTGAAATCAGCGATGGAGTCACCAATGTAAAGGTGATTGTGTGCTGAACAGGTCCAGCACCAGCTTTCAATCCTGGCTCTTCTGCTGTGGGAGCAGAGGCCAAACGTTCATGCTGTACTCACTGTGCGGCTGGGCAGTTGAGAGACACCACCTGAGAATTTGGATTCAAATGGACTTTTAGGTATGAAACCGAGGAGAGTTTGCAACGATGGTGACACCGTTGCAAAGCTGACTGTGTGCTGGAGAGTCAGAGCACTAGCTTTCCCTGCTGATCCTTCTGCCGTGGGAGCAGATGCCACTGTTCATTCTGTGCTCACTGTGTTGCTGCCAGCAGAGAGCAGGCTCTGGACTGATTCCATTCCAATGCTTTTCCTGTATGAAAGTGAGCAGTGAAAGCAACGATGGAGGCACCAATGTGAAGGTGATTGTGTGCTGAACAGGTCCAGCACCAGCTTTCAATCCTGGCTCTTCTGCTGTGGGAGTAGAGGCCAAACGTTCTTGCTGTACTCACCGTGCTGCTGGGCAGCTGAGAGTGACCACCTGAGAATTTGGATTCAAATGGACTTTTAGGTATGAAACCGAGGAGAGACTGTAATGATGATGACACCGTTGCAAAGCTGCTTGTGTGCTGAAGAGGCCCAGCACTAGCTTTCCCTGATGGTCCTTCTGCTGTCGGAGCAGATGCCACTTTTCATTCTGTGCTGACTGCGTTGCTGCGCAGCCGAGACAGGCTCTGGACTGATTCCATTCAAATGCTTTTCTTGTATGAAAGTGAGCAGTGAAAGCAACGATGCAGGCACCGGTGTAAAGGTGATTGTGTGCTGAAGAAGCTCAGCACCAGCTTTCAATCCTGGGTCTCCTGTGGTGGGAGCAGAAGCCAAAAGTTCGTGCTGTACTCACTGTGCTGCTGGGCAGCTGAGAGACACCACCTGAGAATTTGGATTCAAATGGACTTTTAGGTATGAAACCGAGGAGAGACTGCAATGATGGTGACACCGTTGCAAAGCTGCTTGTGTGCTGAAGAGGCCCAGCACTAGCTTTCCCTGCTGGTCCTTCTGCTGTGGGAGCAGATGCCACTGTTCATTCTGTGCTGACTGTGTTGCTGCGCAGCAGGGAGCAGCCTCTGGACTGATTCCATTCAAATGCTTTTCCTGTATGAAAGTGAGCAGTGAAATCAGCGATGGAGTCACCAATGTAAAAGTGATTGTGTGCTGAACAGGTCCAGCACCAGCTTTCAATCCTGGCTCTTCTGCTGTGGGAGCAGAGGCCAAACGTTCATGCTGTACTCACTGTGCGGCTGGGCAGTTGAGAGACACCACCTGAGAATTTGGATTGAAATGGACTTTTCGGTATGAAACCGAGGAGAGTTTGCAACGGTGGTGACACCGTTGCAAAGCTGACTGTGTGCTGGAGAGTCAGAGCACTAGCTTTCCCTGCTGATCCTTCTGCCGTGGGAGCAGATGCCACTGTTCATTCTGTGCTGACTGTGTTGCTGCCAGCAGAGAGCAGGCTCTGGACTGATTCCATTCAAATGCTTTTCCTGTATGGAAGTGAGCAGTGAAATCAGCGATGGAAGCACCAATGTAAAGGGGATTGTGTGCTGAACAGGCCCAGCACCAGCTTTCAATCCTACCTGTTCTGCTGTGGGTGCAGAAGCCAAACGTTCATGCTGTACTCACTGTGCTGCTGGGCAGTTGAGAGAGACCACCAGAGAATTTGGATTGAAATGGACTTTTAGGTATGAAACCGAGGAGAGACTGCAATGATGGTGAAACCGTTGCAAAGCTGCTTGTGTGCTGAAGAGGCCCAGCACTAGCTTTCCCTACTGGTCCTTCTGCTGTGGGAGCAGATGCCACTGTTCATTCTGTGCTGACTGCGTTGCTGCGCAGCCGAGACAGGCTCTGGACTGATTCCATTCAAATGCTTTTCCTGTATGAAAGTGAGCAGTGAAAGCAACGATGCAGGCACCAATGTAAAGGTGATTGTGTGCTGAACAGGTCCATCACCAGCTTTCAATCCTGGCTCTTCTGCTGTGGGAGTAGAGGCCAAACGTTCTTGCTGTACTCACTGTGCTGCTGGGCAGCTGAGAGTGACCAACTGACAATTTGGATTCAAATGGACTTTTAGGGATGAAACCGAGGAGAGACTGTAATGATGGTGACACCGTTGCAAAGCTGCTTGTGTGCTGAAGAGGCCCAGCACTAGCTTTCCCTGCTGATCCTTCTGCCGTGGGAGCAGATGCCACTGTTCATTCTGTGCTGACTGTGTTGCTGCCAGCAGAGAGCAGGCTCTGGACTGATTCCATTCAAATGCTTTTCCTCTATGAAAGTGAGCAGTGAAATCAGCGATGGAGGCACCAATGTAAATGTGATTGTGTGCTGAACAGGTCCAGCACCAGCTTTCAATCCTGGCTCTTCTGCTGTGGGAGCAGAGGCCAAACGTTCGTACTGTACTCACTGTGCGGCTGGGCAGCTGAGAGACACCACCTGAGAATTTGGATTCAAATGGACTTTTAGGTATGAAACCGAGGAGAGACTGCAATGATGATGACACTGTTGCAAAGCTGCTTGTGTGCTGAAGAGGCCCAGCACTAGCTTTCCCTGCTGGTCCTTCTGCTGTGGGAGCAGATGCCACTGTTCATTCTGTGCTGACTGTGTTGCTGCGCAGCAGGGAGCAGCCTCTGGACTGATTCCATTCAAATGCTTTTCCTGTATGAATGTGAGCAGTGAAAGGAACGATGGAGGCACCAATGTAAAGGTGATTGTGTGCTGAAGAGGCCCAGCACCAGCTTTCAATCCTGGGTCTCCTGTGGTGGGAGCAGAGGCCAAAAGTTCGTGCTGTACTCACTGTGCTGCTGGGCAGCTGAGAGACACCACCTGAGAATTTGGATTCAAATGGACTTATAGGTATGAAACCGAGGAGATACTGCAATGATGGTGACACCGTTGCAAAGCTGACTGTGTGCTGGAGAGTCAGAGCACTAGCTTTCCCTGCTGATCCTTCTGCCGTGGGAGCAGATGACACTCTTCATTCTCTGCTGATTGCGTTGCTGCGCAGCACAGAGCAGCCTCTGGACTGATTCCATTCAAATGCTTTTCCTGTATGAATGTGAGCAGTGAAAGCAACGATGGAGGCACCAATGTAAAGGTGATTGTGTGCTGAACAGGTCCAGCACCAGCTTTCAATCCTGGCTCTTCTGCTGTGGAAGCAGGGGCCAAACGTTCGTGCTGCACTCACTGTGCTGCTGGGCAGCTGAGAGACACCACCTGAGAATTTGGATTCAAATGGACTTTTCGGTATGAAACCGAGGAGAGACTGCAATGATGGTGACACCGTTGCAAAGCTGACTGTGAGCTGGAGAGTCAGAGCACTAGCTTTCCCTGCTGATCCTTCTGCCGTGGGAGAAGATGCCACTCTTCATTCTCTGCTGATTGCGTTGCTGCGCAGCACAGAGCAGGCTCTGGACTGATTCCATTCAAATGCTTTTCCTGTATGAATGTGAGCAGAGAAAGCAACGATGGAGGCACCAATGTAAAGGTGATTGTGTGCTGAACAGGTCCAGCACCAGCTTTCAATCCTGGCTCTTCTGCTGTGGGAGCAGAGGCCAAACGTTCGTGCTGCACTCACTGTGCTGCTGGGCAGCTGAGAGAGACCACCTGAGAATTTGGATTCAAATGGACTTTTCGGTATGAAACCGAGGAGAGACTGCAATGATGGTGACACCGTTGCAAAGCTGCTTGTGTGCTGAAGAGGCCCAGCACTAGCTTTCCCTGCTGGTCCTTCTGCTGTGGGAGCAGATGCCACTGTTCATTCTGTGCTGTGTTGCTGCGCAGCAGAGAGCAGGCTCTGGACTGATTCCATTCAAATGCTTTTCCTGAATGAAAGTGAGCAGTGAATGCAATGATGGAGGAACCGATGTAAAGGTGATTGTGTGCTGAACAGGTCCAGCACCAGCTTTCAATCCTGGCTCTTCTGCTGTGGGAGCAGAGGCCAAACGTTCGTGCTGTACTCACTGTGCTGCTGGGCAGCTGAGAGTGACCACCTGGGAATTTGGATTCAAATGGACTTTTAGGGATGAAACCGAGGAGAGACTGTAATGATGGTGACACCGTTGCAAAGCTGCTTGTGTGCTGAAGAGGCCCAGCACTAGCTTTCCCTGCTGGTCCTTCTGCTGTGGGAGTAGAGGCCAAACGTTCGTGCTGTACTCACTGTGCTGCTGGGCAGCTGAGAGACACCACCTCAGAATTTGGATTCAAATGGACTTTTAGGTATGAAACCGAGGAGAGACTGCAATGATGGTGACACCGTTCAAAGCTGATTGTGTGCTGGAGAGTCAGAGCACTAGCTTTCCCTGCTGATCCTTCTGCCGTGGGAGCAGATGCCACTGTTCATTCTGTGCTGACTGTGTTGCTGCCAGCAGAGAGGAGGCTCTGCACTGATTCCATTCAAATGCTTTTCCTCTATGAAAGTGAGCAGTGAAAGCAACGATGGAGGCACCAATGTAAAGGTGATTGTGTGCTGAACAGGTCAAGCACCAGCTTTCAATCCTGGCTCTTCTGCTGTGGGAGCAGAGGCCAAACGTTCGTGCTGTACTCTCAGCTGGGCAGCTGAGAGAGACCACCTGAGAATTTGGATTCAAATGGACTTTTAGGTATGAAACCGAGCAGAGACTGCAATGATGGTGACACCGTTGCAAAGCTGACTGTGTGCTGGAGAGGCAGAGTACTAGCTTTCCCTGCTGGTCCTTCTGCTGTGCGAGCAGATGCCACTGTTCATTCTGTGCTGATTGTGTTGATGTGCAGCCGAGAGCAGGCTCTGGACTGATTCCATTCAAATGCTTTTCCTGTATGGAAGTGAGCAGTGAAGTCAGCGATGGAAGCACCAATGTAAAGGGGATTGTGTGCTGAACAGGTCCAGCACCAGCTTTCAATCCTGGCTCTTCTGCTGTGGGTGCAGAAGCCAAACGTTCATGCTGTATTCACTGTGCTGCTGGGCAGTGGAGAGAGACCACCAGAGAATTTGGATTCAAATGGACTTTTAGGTATGAAACCGAGCAGAGACTGCAATGATGGTGACACCGTTGCAAACCTGACTGTGTGCTAGAGAGGCAGAGTACTAGCTTTCCCTGCTGGTCCTTCTGCCGTGGGAGCAGATGCCACTGTTCATTCTGCGCTGACTGCGTTGCTGCGCAGCCGAGAGCAGGCTCTGGACTGATTCCATTCAAATGCTTTTCCTGTATGAAAGTGAGCAGTGAAAGCAACGATGCAGGCACCCGTGTAAAGGCGATTCTGTGCTGAAGAGGCCCAGCACCAGCTTTCAATCCTGGGTCTCCTGTGGTGGGAGCAGAGGCCAAAAGTTCGTGCTGTACTCACTGTGCTGCTTGGCATCTGAGAGAGACCACCTGGAAATTTGGATTCAAACGGACTTTTAGGTATGAAACCGAGGAGAGACTGCAATGATGGTGACACCGTTGCAAAGCTGCTTGTGTGCTGAAGAGGCCCAGCACTAGCTTTCCCTGCTGGTCCTTCTGCCCTGGGAGCAGATGCCACTGTTCATTCTGTGCTGTGTTGCTGCGCAGCAGAGAGCAGCCTCTGGACTTATTCCATTCAAATGCTTTTCCTGAATGAAAGTGAGCAGTGAAAGCAATGATGGAGGAACCGATGTAAAGGTGATTGTGTGCTGAACAGGTCGAGGTACAGCTTTCAATCCTGGCTCTTCTGCTGTGGGAGCAGAGGCCAAACGTTCGTGCTGTACTCACTGTGCTGCTGTATGGCTGAGAGAGACCACCTGAGAATTTGGATTCAAATGGACTTTTAGGGATGAAACCGAGGAGAGACTGCAATGATGGTGACACCGTTGCAAAGCTGCTTGTGTGCTGAAGAAGCCCAGCACTAGCTTTCCCTGCTGGTCCTTCTGCTGTGGAAGCAGATGCCCCTGTTCATTCTGTGCTGTGTTGCTGCCAGCAGAGAGCAGGCTCTGGACTGATTCCATTCAAATGCTTTTCCTGTATGAAAGTGAGCAGTGAAATCAGCGATGGAGGCACCAATGTAAAGGTGATTGTGTGCTGAACAGGTCCAGCACCAGCTTTCAATCCTGGCTCTTCTGCTGTGGGAGCAGAGGCCAAACGTTCGTGCTGTACTCACTGTGCGGCTGGGCAGCTGAGAGACACCGCCTGAGAATTTGGATTCAAATGGACTTTTAGGTATGAAACCGAGGAGAGACTGCAATGATGATGACACCGTTGCAAAGCTGCTTGTGTGCTGAAGTGGCCCAGCACTAGCTTTCCCTGCTGGTCTTCTGCTGTGGGAGCAGATGCCACTGTTCATTCTGTGCTGACTGTGTTGCTGCGCAGCAGGGAGCAGCCTCTGGACTGATTCCATTCAAATGCTTTTCCTGTATGAATGTGAGCAGTGAAAGGAACGATGGAGGCACCAATGTAAAGGTGATTGTGTGCTGAAGAGGCCCAGCACCAGCTTTCAATCCTGGGTCTCCTGTGGTGGGAGCAGAGGCCAAAAGTTCGTGCTGTACTCACTGTGCTGCTGGGCAGCTGAGAGACACCACCTGAGAATTTGGATTCAAATGGACTTTTAGGTATGAAACCGAGGAGAGTTTGCAATGATGGTGACACCGTTGCAAAGCTGACTGTGTGCTGGAGAGTCAGAGCACTAGCTTTCCCTGCTGATCCTTCTGCCATGGGAGCAGATGCCACTCTTCATTCTCTGCTGATTGCGTTGCTGCGCAGCACAGAGCAGCCTCTGGACTGATTCCATTCAAATGCTTTTCCTGTATGAATGTGAGCAGTGAAAGCAACGATGGAGGCACCAATGTAAAGGTGATTGTGTGCTGAACAGGTCCAGCACCAGCTTTCAATCCTGGCTCTTCTGCTGTGGGAGCAGAGGCCAAACGTTCTTGCTGTACTCACTGTGCTGCTGGGCAGCTGAGAGTGACCACCTGACAATTTGGATTCAAATGGACTTTTAGGGATGAAACCGAGGAGAGACTGTAATGATGGTGACACCGTTGCAAAGCTGCTTGTGTGCTGAAGAGGCCCAGCACTAGCTTTCCCTGCTGATCCTTCTGCCGTGGGAGCAGATGCCACTGTTCATTCTGTGCTGACTCTGTTGCTGCCAGCAGAGAGCAGGCTCTGGACTGATTCCATTCAAATGCTTTTCCTGTATGGAAGTGAGCAGTGAAATCAGCGATGGAAGCACCAATGTAAAGGGGATTGTGTGCTGAACAGGTCCAGCACCAGCTTTCAATCCTGGCTCTTCTGCTGTGGGTGTAGAAGCCAAACGTTCATGCTGTACTAACTGTGCTGCTGGGCAGTTGAGAGAGACCACCAGAGAATTTGGATTGAAATGGACTTTTAGGTATGAAACCGAGGAGAGACTGCAATGATGGTGACACCGTTGCAAAGCTGACTGTGTGCTGGAGAGGCAGAGTACTAGCTTTCCCTGCTGGTCCTTCTGCTGTGGGAGCAGATGCCACTGTTCATTCTGTGCTCACCGTGTTGCTGCCAGCAGAGAGCAGGGTCTGGACTGATTCCATTCAAATGCTTTTCCTGTATGAAAGTGAGCAGTGAAATCAGCGATGGAGGCACCAATGTAAAGGTGATTGTGTGCTGAACAGGTCCAGCACCAGCTTTCAATCCTGTCTCTTCTGCTGTGGGAGCAGAGGCCAAACGTTCGTGCTGTACTCACTGTGCGGCTGGGCAGCTGAGAGACACCGCCTGAGAATTTGGATTCAAATGGACTTTTAGGTATGAAACCGAGGAGAGACTGCAATGATGATGACACCGTTGCAAAGCTGCTTGTGTGCTGAAGTGGCCCAGCACTAGCTTTCCCTGCTGGTCCTTCTGCTGTGGGAGCAGATGCCACTGTTCATTCTGTGCTGACTGTGTTGCTGCGCAGCAGGGAGCAGACTCTGGACTGATTCCATTCAAATGCTTTTCCTGTATGAATGTGAGCAGTGAAAGGAACGATGGAGGCACCAATGTAAAGGTGATTGTGTGCTGAAGAGGCCCAGCACCAGCTTTCAATCCTGGGTCTCCTGTGGTGGGAGCAGAGGCCAAACGTTCGTGCTGTACTCACTGTGCTGCTGGGCAGCTGAGAGACACCACCTGAGAATTTGGATTCAAATGGACTTTTAGGTATGAAACCGAGGAGAGTTTGCAATGATGGTGACACCGTTGCAAAGCTGACTGTGTGCTGGAGAGTCAGAGCACTAGCTTTCCCTGCTGATCCTTCTGCTGTGGGAGCAGATGCCACTGTTCATTCTGTGCTCACCGTGTTGCTGCCAGCAGAGAGCAGGCTCTGGACTGATTCCATTCAAATGCTTTTCCTGTATGAAAGTGAGCAGTGAAATCAGCGATGGAGTCACCAATGTAAAGGTGATTGTGTGCTGAACAGGTCCAGCACCAGCTTTCAATCCTGGCTCTTCTGCTGTGGGAGCTGAGGCCAAACGTTCCTGCTGTACTCACTGTGCGGCTGGGCAGTTGAGAGACACCACCTGAGAATTTGGATTCAAATGGACTTTTAGGTATGAAACCGAGGAGAGTTTGCAACGATGGTGACACCGTTGCAAAGCTGACTGTGTGCTGGAGAGTCAGAGCACTAGCTTTCCCTGCTGATCGTTCTGCCGTGGGAGCAGATGCCACTCTTCATTCTGTGCTCACTGTGTTGCTGCCAGCAGAGAGCAGGCTCTGGACTGATTCCATTCAAATGCTTTTCCTGTATGGAAGTGAGCAGTGAAATCAGCGATGGAAGCACCAATGTAAAGGGGATTGTGTGTTGAAGAGGCCCAGCACCAGCTTTCAATCCTACCTGTTCTGCTGTGGGTGCAGAAGCCAAACGTTCATGCTGTACTCACTGTGCGGCTGGGCAGTTGAGAGAGACCACCAGAGAATTTGGATTGAAATGGACTTTTAGGTATGAAACCGAGGAGAGACTGCAATGATGGTGAAACCGTTGCAAAGCTGCTTGTGTGCTGAAGAGGCCCAGCACTAGCTTTCCCTACTGGTCCTTCTGCCGTGGGAGCAGATGCCACTGTTCATTCTGTGCTGACTGCGTTGCTGCGCAGCCGAGACAGGCTCTGGACTGATTCCATTCAAATGCTTTTCCTGTATGAAAGTGAGCAGTGAAAGCAAAGATGCAGGCACCGGTGTAAAGGTGATTGTGTGCTGAAGAAGCCCAGCACCAGCTTTCAATCCTGGGTCTCCTGTGGTGGGAGCAGAAGCCAAAAGTTCGTGCTGTACTCACTGTGCTGCTGGGCAGCTGAGAGACACCACCAGAGAATTTGGATTCAAATGGACTTTTAGGTATGAAACCGAGGAGAGTTTGCAATGATGGTGACACCGTTGCAAAGCTGACTGTGTGCTGGAGAGTCAGAGCACTAGCTTTCCCTGCTGATCCTTCTGCCGTGTGAGCAGATGCCACTGTTCATTCTGTGCTGACTGTGTTGCTGCCAGCAGAGAGCAGGCTCTGGACTGATTCCATTCAAATGCTTTTCCTTTATGGAAGTGAGCAGTGAAATCAGCGATGGAAGCACCAATGTAAAGGGGATTGTGTGCTGAACAGGCCCAGCACCAGCTTTCAATCCTGGCTCTTCTGCTGTGGGTGCAGAAGCCAAACGTTCATGCTGTACTCACTGTGCTGCTGGGCAGTTGAGAGAGACCACCAGAGAATTTGGATTGAAATGGACTTTTAGGTATGAAACCGAGGAGAGACTGCAATGATGGTGACACCGTTGCAAAGCTGACTGTGTGCTGGAGAGGCAGAGTACTAGCTTTCCCTGCTGGTCCTTCTGCTGTGGGAGCAGATGCCACTGTTCATTCTGTGCTCACCGTGTTGCTGCCAGCAGAGAGTAGGCTCTGGACTGATTCCATTCAAATGCTTTTCTCTATGAAAGTGAGCAGTGAAATCAGCGATGGAGTCACCAATGTAAAAGTGATTGTGTGCTGAACAGGTCCAGCACCAGCTTTCAATCCTGGCTCTTCTGCTGTGGGAGCAGAGGCCAAACGTTCATGCTGTACTCACTGTGCGGCTGGGCAGTTGAGAGACACCACCTGAGAATTTGGATTCAAATGGACTTTTAGGTATGAAACCGAGGAGAGTTTGCAACGATGGTGACACCGTTGCAAAGCTGACTGTGTGCTGGAGAGTCAGAGCACTAGCTTTCCCTGCTGATCCTTCTGCCGTGGGAGCAGATGCCACTGTTCATTCTGTGCTCACTGTGTTGCTCCCAGCAGAGAGCAGGCTCTGGACTGATTCCATTCAAATGCTTTTCCTGTATGGAAGTGAGCAGTGAAATCAGCGATGGAAGCACCAATGTAAAGGGGATTGTGTGCTGAACAGGCCCAGCACCAGCTTTCAATCCTACCTGTTCTGCTGTGGGTGCAGAAGCCAAACGTTCATGCTGTACTCACTGTGCTGCTGGGCAGTTGAGAGAGACCACCAGAGAATTTGGATTGAAATGGACTTTTAGGTATGAAACCGAGGAGAGACTGCAATGATGGTGAAACCGTTGCAAAGCTGCTTGTGTGCTGAAGAGGCCCAGCACTAGCTTTCCCTACTGGTCCTTCTGCTGTGGGAGCAGATGCCACTGTTCATTCTGTGCTGACTGCGTTGCTGCGCAGCCGAGACAGGCTCTGGACTGATTACATTCAAATGCTTTTCCTGTATGAAAGTGAGCAGTGAAAGCAACGATGCAGGCACCGGTGTAAAGGTGATTGTGTGCTGAACAGGTCCAGCACCAGCTTTCAATCCTGGCTCTTCTGCTGTGGGAGCAGAGGCCAAAAGTTCGTGCTGTACTCACTGTGCTGCTGGGCAGCTGAGAGACACCACCTGAGAATTTGGATTCAAATGGACTTATAGGTATGAAACCGAGGAGATACTGCAATGATGGTGACACCGTTGCAAAGCTGACTGTGTGCTGGAGAGTCAGAGCACTAGCATTCCCTGCTGATCCTTCTGCCGTGGGAGCAGATGCCACTCTTCATTCTCTGCTGATTGCGTTGCTGCGCAGCACAGAGCAGCCTCTGGACTGATTCCATTCAAATGCTTTTCCTGTATGAATGTGAGCAGTGAAAGCAACAATGGAGGCACCAATGTAAAGGTGATTGTGTGCTGAACAGGTCCAGCGCCAGCTTTCAATCCTGGCTCTTCTGCTGTGGGAGCAGAGGCCAAACGTTCGTGCTGTACTCACTGTGCTGCTGGGCAGCTGAGAGAAACCACCTGAGAATTTGGATTCAAATGGACTTTTAGGTATGAAACCGAGGAGAGTTTGCAATGATGGTGACACCGTTGCAAAGCTGACTGTGAGCTGGAGAGTCAGAGCACTAGCTTTCCCTGCTGATCCTTCTGCCGTGGGAGAAGATGCCACTCTTCATTCTCTGCTGATTGCGTTGCTGCGCAGCACAGAGCAGGCTCTGGACTGATTCCATTCAAATGCTTTTCCTGTATGAATGTGAGCAGTGAAAGCAACGATGGAGGCACCAATGTAAAGGTGATTGTGTGCTTAACAGGTCCAGCACCAGCTTTCAATCCTGGCTCTTCTGCTGTGGGAGCAGAGGCCAAACGTTCGTGCTGCACTCACTGTGCTGCTGGGCAGCTGAGAGAGACCACCTGAGAATTTGGATTCAAATGGACTTTTCGGTATGAAACCGAGGAGAGACTGCAATGATGATGACACCGTTGCAAAGCTGCCTGTGTGCTGAAGAGGCCCAGCACTAGCTTTCCCTGCTGGTCCTTCTGCTGTCGGAGCAGATGCCACTGTTCATTCTGTGCTGACTGTGTTGCTGCGCAGCAGGGAGCAGCCTCTGGACTGATTCCATTCAAATGCTTTTCCTGTATGAATGTGAGCAGTGAAAGCAACGATGGAGGCACCAATGTAAAGGTGATTGTGTGCTGAAGAGGCCCAGCACCAGCTTTCAATCCTGGGTCTCCTGTGGTGGGAGCAGAGGCCAAAAGTTCGTGCTGTACTCACTGTGCTGCTGGGCAGCTGAGAGACACCACCTGAGAATTTGGATTCAAATGGACTTATAGGTATGAAACCGAGGAGATACTGCAATGATGGTGACACCGTTGCAAACCTGACTGTGTGCTAGAGAGGCAGAGTACTAGCTTTCCCTGCTGGTCCTTCTGCCGTGGGAGCAGATGCCACTGTTCATTCTGCGCTGACTGCGTTGCTGCGCAGCCGAGAGCAGGCTCTGGACTGATTCCATTCAAATGCTTTTCCTGTATGAAAGTGAGCAGTGAAAGCAACGATGCAGGCACCGGTGTAAAGGCGATTCTGTGCTGAAGAGGCCCAGCACCAGCTTTCAATCCTGGGTCTCCTGTGGTGGGAGCAGAGGCCAAAAGTTCGTGCTGTACTCACTGTGCTGCTTGGCATCTGAGAGAGACCACCTGGAAATTTGGATTCAAACGGACTTTTAGGTATGAAACCGAGGAGAGACTGCAATGATGGTGACACCGTTGCAAAGCTGCTTGTGTGCTGAAGAGGCCCAGCACTAGCTTTCCCTGCTGGTCCTTCTGCTGTCGGAGCAGATGCCACTGTTCATTCTGTGCTGACTGTGTTGCTGCTCAGCTGACAGCAGGCTCTGGACTGATTCCATTCAAATGCTTTTCCTGTATGGAAGTGAGCAGTGAAATCAGCGATGGAAGCACCAATGTAAAGGGGATTGTGTGCTGAACAGGTCCAGCACCAGCTTTCAATCCTGGCTCTTCTGCTGTGGGTGCAGAAGCCAAACGTTCATGCTGTACTCACTGTGCTGCTGGGCAGTTGAGAGAGACCACCTGAGAATTTGGATTCAAATGGACTTTTAGGTATGAAACCGAGGAGAGACTGCAATGATGATGACACCGTTGCAAAGCTGACTGTGTGCTGGAGAGGCAGAGCACTAGCTTTCCCTGCTGGTCCTTCTGCTGTGGGAGCAGATGCCACTGTTCATTCTGTGCTCACCGTGTTGCTGCCAGCACAGAGCAGGCTCTGGACTGATTCCATTCAAATGCTTTTCCTGTATGAAAGTGAGCAGTGAAATCAGCGATGGAGGCACCAATGTAAAGGTGATTGTGTGCTGAAGAGGCCCAGCACCAGCTTTCAATCCTGGGTCTCCTGTGGTGGGAGCAGAGGCCAAAAGTTCGTGCTGTACTCACTGTGCTGCTGGGCCGCTGAGAGACACCACCTGAGAATTTGGATTCAAATGGACTTATAGGTATGAAACCGAGGAGATACTGCAATGATGGTGACACCGTTGCAAAGCTGACTGTGTGCTGGAGAGTCAGAGCACTAGCTTTCCCTGCTGATCCTTCTGCCATGGGAGCAGATGCCACTCTTCATTCTCTGCTCACTGTGTTGCTGCCATCAGAGAGCAGAATCTGGACTGATTCCATTCAAATGCTTTTCCTGTATGAATGTGAGCAGTGAAAGGAACGATGGAGGCACCAATGTAAAGGTGATTGTGTGCTGAACAGGTCCAGCACAAGCTTTCAATCCCGGCTCTTCTGCTGTGGGAGTAGAGGCCAAAAGTTCGTGCTGTACTCACTGTGCTGCTGGGCAGCTGAGAGACACCACCTGAGAATTTGGATTCAAATGGACTTTTAGGTATGAAACCGAGGAGAGTTTGCAATGATGGTGACACCGTTGCAAAGCTGACTGTGAGCTGGAGAGTCAGAGCACTAGCTTTCCCTGCTGGTCCTTCTGCCGTGGGAGCAGATGCCACTCTTCATTCTCTGCTGATTGCGTTGCTGCGCAGCACAGAGCAGCCTCTGGACTGATTCCATTCAAATGCTTTTCCTGTATGAATGTGAGCAGTGAAAGCAACGATGGAGGCACCAATGTAAAGGTGATTGTGTGCTGAACAGGTCCAGCACCAGCTTTCAATCCTGGCTCTTCTGCTGTGGGAGCAGAGGCCAAACGTTCATGCTGTACTCACTGTGCTGCTGGGCAGCTGAGAGAGACCACCTGAGAATTTGGATTCAAATGGACTTTTAGGTATGCAACCGAGGAGAGACTGCAATGATGGTGACACCGTTGCAAAGCTGCTTGTGTGCTGAAGAGGCCCAGCACTAGCTTTCCCTCCTGGTCCTTCTGCTGTGGGAGTAGAGGTCAAACGTTCGTGCTGTACTCACTGTGCTGCTGGGCAGCTGAGAGACACCACCTCAGAATTTGGATTCAAATGGACTTTTAGGTATGAAACCGAGGAGAGACTGCAATGATGGTGACACCGTTGCAAAGCTGATTGTGTGCTGGAGAGTCAGAGCACTAGCTTTCCCTGCTGATCCTTCTGCCGTGTGAGCAGATGCCACTGTTCATTCTGTGCTGTGTTGCTGCCAGCAGAGAGCAGGCTCTGCACTGATTCCATTCAAATGCTTTTCCTGTATGAAAGTTAGCAGTGAAAGCAACGATGGAGGCACCAATGTAAAGGTGATTGTGTGCTGAACAGGTCAAGCACCAGCTTTCAATCCTGGCTCTTCTGCTGTGGGAGCAGAGGCCAAACGTTCGTGCTGTACTCTCAGCTGGGCAGCTGAGAGAGACCACCTGAGAATTTGGATTCAAATGGACTTTTAGGTATGAAACCGAGCAGAGACTGCAATGATGGTGACACCGTTGCAAAGCTGACTGTGTGCTGGAGAGGCAGAGTACTAGCTTTCCCTGCTGGTCCTTCTGCTGTGCGAGCAGATACCACTGTTCATTCTGTGCTGATTGTGTTGATGTGCAGCCGAGAGCAGGCTCTGGACTGATTCCATTCAAATGCTTTTCCTGTATGGAAGTGAGCAGTTAAGTCAGCGATGGAAGCACCAATGTAAAGGGGATTGTGTGCTGAACAGGTCCAGCACCAGCTTTCAATCCTTGCTCTTCTGCTGTGGGTGCAGAAGCCAAACGTTCATTCTGTATTCACTGTGCTGCTGGGCAGTGGAGAGAGACCACCAGGGAATTTGGATTCAACTGGACTTTTAGGTATGAAAACGAGGAGAGACTGCAATGATGGTGACACCGTTGCAAACCTGACTGTGTGCTAGAGAGGCAGAGTACTAGCTTTCCCTGCTGGTCCTTCTGCCGTGGGAGCAGATGCCACTGTTCATTCTGCGCTGACTGCGTTGCTGCGCAGCCGAGAGCAGGCTCTGGACTGATTCCATTCAAATGCTTTTCCTGTATGAAAGTGAGCAGTGAAAGCAACGATGCAGGCACCGGTGTAAAGGCGATTCTGTGCTGAAGAGGCCCAGCACCAGCTTTCAATCCTGGGTCTCCTGTGGTGGGAGCAGAGGCCAAAAGTTCGTGCTGTACTCACTGTGCTGCTTGGCATCTGAGAGAGACCACCTGGAAATTTCGATTCAAACGGACTTTTAGGTATGAAACCGAGGAGAGACTGCAATGATGGTGACACCGTTGCAAAGCTGCTTGTGTGCTGAAGAGGCCCAGCACTAGCTTTCCCTGCTGGTCCTTCTGCCCTGGGAGCAGATGCCACTGTTCATTCTGTGCTGACTGTGTTGCTGCGCAGCAGAGAGCAGGCTCTGGACTTATTCCATTCAAATGCTTTTCCTGTATGGAAGTGAGCAGTGAAATCAGCGATGGAAGCACCAATGTAAAGGGGATTGTGTGCTGAACAGGTCCAGCACCAGCTTTCAATCCTGGCTCTTCTGCTGTGGGTGCAGAAGCCAAACGTTCATGCTGTACTCACTGTGCTGCTGGGCAGTTGAGAGAGACCACCTGAGAATTTGGATTCAAATGGACTTTTAGGTATGAATCCGAGGAGAGTTTGCAACGATGATGACACCGTTGCAAAGCTGACTGTGTGCTGGAGAGGCAGAGTACTAGCTTTCCCTGCTGGTCCTTCTGCTGTGGGAGCAGATGCCACTGTTCATTCTGTGCTCACCATGTTGCTGCCAGCAGAGAGCAGGCTCTGGACTGATTCCATTCAAATGCTTTTCCTGTATGAAAGTGAGCAGTGAAATCAGCGATGGAGGCACCAATGTAAAGGTGATTGTGTGCTGAAGAGGCCCAGCACCAGCTTTCAATCCTGGGTCTCCTGTGGTGGGAGCAGAGGCCAAACGTTCATGCTGTACTCACTGTGCTGCTGGGCAGTTGAGAGAGACCACCTGAGAATTTGGATTCAAATGGACTTTTAGGTATGAAACCTAGGAGAGATTGTAATGATGGTGACACCGTTATAAAGCTGACTGTGTCCTGGAGAGGCAGAGTACTAGCTTTCCCTGCTGGTCCTTCTGCTGTGGGAGCAGATGCCACTGTTCATTCTGTGCTGACTGTGTTGCTACCAGCAGAGAGCAGCCTCTGGACTGATTCCATTCAAATGCTTTTCCTGTATGAAAGTGAGCAGTGAAAGCAACGATGGAGGCACCAATGTAAAGGTGTTGTGTGCTGAACAGGTCGAGCACAAGCTTTCAATCCCAGCTATTCTGCTGTGGGAGCAGAAGCCAAACGTTCGTGCTGTACTCACTGTGCTGCTGGGCAGCTGAGATAGACCACCTGAGAATTTGGATTCAAATGGACTTTAAGGGATGAAACCGAGGAGAGACTGTAATGATGGTGACACCGTTGCAAAGCTGACTGTGTGCTGGAGAGTCAGAGCACTAGCTTTCCCTGCTGATCCTTCTGCCGTGGGAGCAGATGCCACTGTTCATTCTGTGCTCACAGTGTTGCTCCCAGCAGAGAGCAGGCTCTGGACTGATTCCATTCAAATGCTTTTCCTGTATGGAAGTGAGCAGTGAAATCAGCGATGGAAGCACCAATGTAAAGGGGATTGTGCGCTGAACAGGTCCAGCACCAGCTTTCAATCCTACCTGTTCTGCTGTGGGTGCAGAAGCCAAACGTTCGTGCTGTACTCACTGTGCTGCTGGGCAGCTGAGAGAGACCACCTGAGCATTTGGATTCAAATGGACTTTTAGGTATGAAACCGAGGAGAGACTGCAATGATGGTGACACCGTTGCAAAGCTGCTTGTGTGCTGAAGAGGCCCAGCACTAGCTTTCCCTGCTGGTCCTTCTGCTGTCGGAGCAGATGCCACTGTTCATTCTGTGCTCACTGTGTTGCTGCGCAGCTGAGAGCAGTTTCTGTTCTGATTCCATTCAAATGCTTTTCCTGTATGAAAATGAGCAGTGAAATCAGCGATGGAGGCACCAATGTAAAGGTGATTGTGTGCCTAACAGGTCCAGCACCAGCTTTCAATCCTGGCTCTTCTGCTGTGGGAGTAGAGGCCAAACGTTCTTGCTGTACTCACTGTGCTGCTGGGCAGCTGAGAGTGACCACCTGACAATTTGGGTTCAAATGGACTTTTAGGTATGAAACCGAGGAGAGACTGCAATGATGGTGACACCGTTGCAAAGCTGCTTGTGTGCTGAAGAGGCCCAGCACTAGCTTTCCCTGCTGATCCTTCTGCCGTGGGAGCAGATGCCACTGTTCATTCTGTGCTCACAGTGTTGCTCCCAGCAGAGAGCAGGCTCTGGACTGATTCCATTCAAATGCTTTTCCTGTATGGAAGTGAGCAGTGAAATCAGCGATGGAAGCACCAATGTAAAGGGGATTGTGCGCTGAACAGGCCCAGCACCAGCTTTCAATCCTACCTGTTCTGCTGTGGGTGCAGAAGCCAAACGTTCGTGCTGTACTCACTGTGCTGCTGGGCAGCTGAGAGAGACCACCTGAGCATTTGGATTCAAATGGACTTTTAGGTATGAAACCGAGGAGAGACTGCAATGATGGTGACACCGTTGCAAAGCTGCTTGTGTGCTGAAGAGGCCCAGCACTAGCTTTCCCTGCTGGTCCTTCTGCTGTCGGAGCAGATGCCACTGTTCATTCTGTGCTCACTGTGTTGCTGCGCAGCTGAGAGCAGTTTCTGTTCTGATTCCATTCAAATGCTTTTCCTGTATGAAAGTGAGCAGTGAAATCAGCGATGGAGGCACCAATGTAAAGGTGATTGTGTGCCTAACAGGTCCAGCACCAGCTTTCAATCCTGGCTCTTCTGCTGTGGGAGTAGAGGCCAAACGTTCGTGCTGTACTCACTGTGCTGCTGGGCAGCTGAGAGTGACCACCTGACAATTTGGGTTCAAATGGACTTTTAGGTATGAAACCGAGGAGAGACTGCAATGATGGTGACACCGTTGCAAAGCTGCCTGTGTGCTGAAGAGGCCCAGCACTAGCTTTCCCTGCTGGTCCTTCTGCTGTCGGAGCAGATGCCACTGTTCATTCTGTGCTCACTGTGTTGCTGCGCAGCTGAGAGCAGTTTCTGTTCTGATTCCATTCAAATGCTTTTCCTGTATGAAAGTGAGCAGTGAAATCAGCGATGGAGGCACCAATGTAAAGGTAATTGTGTGCTGAACAGGCCCAGCACCAGCTTTCAATCCTGGCTCTTCTGCTGTGGGTGCAGAATCCAAACGTTCATGCTGTACGCACTGTGCTGCTGGGCAGTTGAGAGAGACCACCTGAGAATTTGGATTGAAATGGACTTTTAGGTATGAAACCGAGGAGAGACTGCAATGATGGTGACACCGTTGCAAAGCTGACTGTGTGCTGGAGAGTCAGAGCACTAGCTTTCCCTGCTGATCCTTCTGCCGTGATAGCAGATGCCACTCTTCATTCTCTACTCACTGTGTTGCTGCCAGCAGAGAGCAGAATCTGGACTGATTCCATTCAAATGCTTTTCCTGTATGAATGTGAGCAGTGATAGCAACGATGGAGGCACCAATGTAAAGGTGATTGTGTGCTGAACAGGTCCAGCACCAGCTTTCAATCCCGGCTCTTCTGCTGTGGGAGTAGAGGCCAAAAGTTCGTGCTGTACTCACTGTGCTGCTGGGCAGCTGAGAGACACCACCTGAGAATTTGGATTCAAATGGACTTTTAGGTAATAAACCGAGGACAGTTTGCAATGATGGTGACACCGTTGCAAAGCTGACTGTAAGCTGGAGAGTCAGAGCACTAGCTTTCCCTGCTGATCCTTCTGCCGTGGGAGCAAATGCCACTCTTCATTCTCTGCTGATTGCGTTGCTGCGCAGCACAGAGCAGCCTCTGGACTGATTCCATTCAAATGCTTTTCCTGTATGAATGTGAGCAGTGAAAGCAACGATGGATGCACCAATGTAAAGGTGATTGTGTGCTGAACAGGTCCAGCACCAGCTTTCAATCCTGGCTCTTCTGCTGTGGGAGCAGAAGCCAAACGTTCGTGCTGTACTCACTGTGCTGCTGGGCAGCTGAGAGTAACCACCTGAGAATTTGGATTCAAATGGACTTTTAGGGATGAAACCGTGGAGAGACTGTAATGATGGTGACACCGTTGCAAAGCTGCTTGTGTGCTGAAGAGGCCCAGCACTAACTTTCCCTGCTGGTCCTTCTGCTGTGGGAGTACAGGCCAAACGTTCGTGCTGTACTCACTGTGCTGCTGGGCAGCTGAGAGACACCACCTCAGAATTTGGATTCAAATGGACTTTTAGGTATGAAACCGAGGAGATACTGCAATGATGGTGACACCGTTGCAAAGCTGACTGTGTGCTGGAGAAGCAGAGTACTAGCTTTCCCTGCTGGCCCTTCTGCCGTGGGAGCAGATGCCACTGTTCATTCTGTGCTCACCGTGTTGCTGCCAGCAGAGAGCAGGCTCTGGACTGATTCCATTCAAATGCTTTTCCTCTATGATAGTGAGCAGTGAAATCAGCGATGGAGGCACCAATGTAAAGGTGATTGTGTGCTGAACAGGTCCAGCACTAGCTTTCAATCCTGGCTCTTCGGCTGTGGGAGCAGAGGCCAAACGTTCGTGCTGTACTCACTGTGCTGCTGGGCAGCTGAGAGACACCACCTGAGAATTTAGATTCAAATGGACTTATAGGTATGAAACCGAGGAGAGACTGCAATGATGGTGACACCGTTGAAAGCTGACTGTGTGCTGGAGAGTCAGAGCACTAGCTTTCCCTGCTGATCCTTCTGCCGTGGGAGCAGATGCCACTCTTCATTCTCTGCTCACTGTGTTGCTGCCATCAGAGAGCAGAATCTGGACTGATTCCATTCAAATGCTTTTCCTGAATGAAAGTGAGCAGTGAAAGCAACGATGGAGGAACCGATGTAAAGGTGATTGTGTGCTGAACAGGTCCAGCACCAGCTTTCAGTCCTGGCTCTTCTGCTGTGGGAGCAGAGGCCAAACCTTCGTGAGGTACTCACAGTGCTGCTGGGCAGCTGAGAGTGACCACCTGAGAATTTGGATTCAAATGGACTTTTAGGGATGAAACCGAGGAGAGACTGCAATGATGGTGACACCGTTGAAAGCTGATTGAGTGCTGGAGAGTCAGAGCACTAGCTTTACCTGCTGGTCCTTCTGCTGTGGGAGCAGATGCCACTGTTCATTCTGTGCTGGCTGTGTTGCTGCCAGCAGAGAGCAGGCTCTCGACTCATTCCATTCAAATGCTTTTCCTGAATGAAAATGAGCAGTGAAAGCAATGATGGAGGAACCGATGTAAAGGTGATTGTGTGCTGAACAGGCCCAGCACCAGCTTTCAATCCTGGCTCTTCTGCTGTGGGAGCAGAGGCCAAACGTTCGTGCTGTACTCACTGTGCTGCTGGGCAGCTGAGAGAGACCACCTGAGAATTTGGATTCAAATGGACTTTTAGGTATGAAACCGAGCAGAGACTGCAATGATGGTGACACCGTTGCAAAGCTGACTGTGTGCTGGAGAGTCAGAGCACTAGCTTTCCCTGCTGGTCCTTCTGCCGTGGGAGCAGATGCCACTGTTCATTCTGTGCTGAATGTGTTGCTGCCAGCAGAGAGCAGCCTCTGGACTGATTCCATTCAAATGCTTTTCCTGTATGGAAGTGAGCAGTGAAATCAGCGATGGAAGCACCAATGTAAAGGGGATTGTGTGCTGAACAGGTCCAGCACCAGCTTTCAATCCTGTCTCTTCTGCTGTGGGTGCAGAAGCCAAACGTTCATGCTGTACTCACTGTGCTGCTGGGCAGTTGAGAGAGACCACCAGAGAATTTGGATTCAAAAGGACTTTTAGGTATGAAACCGAGGAGAGACTGCAATGATGGTGACACCGTTGCAAAGCTGACTGTGTGCTGGAGAGGCAGAGTACTAGCTTTCCCTGCTGGTCCTTCTGCTGTGGGAGCAGATGCCACTGTTCATTCTGTGCTCACCGTGTTGCTGCCAGCAGAGAGCAGGCTCTGGACTGATTCCATTCAAATGCTTTTCCTGTATGAAACTGAGCAGTGACATCAGCGATGGAGGCACCAATGTAAAGGTGATTGTGTGCTGACCAGGTCCAGCACCAGCTTTCAATCCTGGCTCTTCTGCTGTGGGAGCAGAGGCCAAACGTTCTTGCTGTACTCACTGTGTGGCTGGGCAGCTCAGAGAGACCACCTGAGAATTTGGATTCAAATGGACTTTTAGGTATGAAACCGAGGAGAGACTGCAATGATGATGACACCGTTGCAAAGCTGCTTGTGTGCTGAAGAGGCCCAGCACTAGCTTTCCCTGCTGGTCCTTCTGCTGTGGGAGCAGATGCCACTGTTCATTCTGTGCTGACTGTGTTGCTGCGCAGCAGGGAGCAGCCTCTGGACTGATTCCATTCAAATGCTTTTCCTGTATGAATGAGACCAGTGAAAGCAACGATGGAGGCACCAATGTAAAGGTGATTGTGTGCTGAAGAGGCCCAGCACCAGCTTTCAATCCTGGGTCTCCTGTGGTGGGAGCAGAGGCCAAAAGTTCGTGCTGTACTCACTGTGCTGCTGGGCAGCTGAGAGACACCACCTGAGAATTTGGATTCAAATGGACTTATAGGTATGAAACCGAGGAGATACTGCAATGATGGTGACACCGTTGCAAAGCTGACTGTGTGGTGGAGAGTCAGAGCACTAGCTTTCCCTGCTGATCCTTCTGCCGTGGGAGCAGATGCCACTCTTCCTTCTCTGCTGACTGTGTTGCTGCCAGCAGAGAGCAGAATCTGGACTGATTCCATTCAAATGCTTTTCCTGTATGAATGTGAGCAGTGAAAGCAACGATGGCAGCACCAATGTAAAGGTGATTGTGTGCTGAACAGGTCCAGCACCAGCTTCCAATCCTGGCTCTTCTGCTGTGGGAGCAGAGGCCAAACGTTCGTGCTGTACTCACTGTGCTGATGGGCAGCTGAGAGACACCACCTGAGAATTTGGATTCAAATGGACTTTTAGGTATGAAACCGAGGAGAGACGGCAATGATGGTGACGCCGTTGCAAAGCTGACTGTGTGCTGGAGAGTCAGAGCACTAGCTTTCCCTGCTGATCCTTCTGCCGTGGGAGCAGATGCCACTGTTCATTCTGTGCTGACTGTGTTGCTGCGCAGCACAGAGCAGCCTCTGGACTGATTCCATTCAAATGCTTTTCCTGTATGAATGTGAGCAGTGAAAGCAACGATGGAGGCACCAATGTAAAGGTGATTGTGTGCTGAACAGGTCCAGCACCAGCTTTCAATCCTGGCTCTTCTGCTGTGGGAGCAGAGGCCAAACGTTCGTGCTGTACTCACTGTGCTGCTGGGCAGCTTAGAGAGACCACCTGAGAATTTGGATTCAAATGGACTTTTAGGTATGAAACCGAGGAGATACTGCAATGATGGTGACACCGTTGCAAAGCTGACTATGTGGTGGAGAGTCAGAGCACTAGCTTTCCCTGCTGATCCTTCTGCCGTGGGAGCAGATGCCACTCTTCATTCTCTGCTGATTGTGTTGCTGCCAGCAGAGAGCAGGCTCTGGACTGATTCCATTCAAATGCTTTTCCTGTATGAATGTGAGCAGTGAAATCAGCGATGGAAGCACCAATGTAAAGGGGATTGTGTGCTGAACAGGTCCAGCACCAGGTTCCAATCCTACCTGTTCTGCTGTGGGTGCAGAAGCCAAACGTTCATGCTGTACTCACTGTGCTGCTGGGCAGTTGAGAGAGACCACCAGAGAATTTGGATTCAAATGGACTTTTAGTTATGAAACCGAGGAGAGACGGCAATGATGGTGACACCGTTGCAAAGCCGACTGTGTGCGGGAGAGTCAGAGCACTAGCATTCCCTGCTGATCCTTCTGCCGTGGGAGCAGATGCCACTCTTCATTCTGTGCTGACTGTGTTGCTGCCAGCAGAGAGCAGGCTCTGGACTGATTCCATTCAAATGCTTTTCCTGTATGAATGTGAGCAGTGAAATCAGCGATGGAAGCACCAATGTAAAGGGGATTGTGTGCTGAACAGGTCATGCACCAGCTTTCAATCCTGGCTCTTCTGCTGTGGGAGCAGAGGCCAAACATTCGTGCTGTACTCGCTGTGCTGCTGGGCAGCTGAGAGAGACCACCTGAGAATTAGGATTCAAATGGACTTTTAGTTATGAAACCGAGGAGAGACGGCAATGATGGTGACACCGTTGCAAAGCTGCTTGTGTGCTGAAGAGGCCCAGCACTAGCTTTCCCTGCTGGTCCTTCTGCTGTGGGTGCAGATGCCACTGTTCATTCTGTGCTGATTGTGTTGATGTGCAGCCGAGAGCCGGCTCTGGACTGATTCCATTCAAATGCTTTTCCTGTATGAATGTGAGCAGTGAAATCAGCGATGGAGGCACCAATGTAAAGGTGATTGTGTGCTGAACAGGTCATGCACCAGCTTTCAATCCTGGCTCTTCTGCTGTGGGAGCAGAGGCCAAACGTTCGTGCTGTACTCACTGTGCTGCTGGGCAGCTGAGAGAGACCACCTGAGAATTTGGATTCAAATGGACTTTTAGGTATGAAACCGAGGAGAGTTTGCAATGATGGTGACACCGTTGCAAAGCTGACTGTGAGCTGGAGAGTCAGAGCACTAGCTTTCCCTGCTGCTCCTTCTGCCGTGGGAGCAGATGCCACTCTTCATTCTCTGCTGGTTGCGTTGCTGCCAGCACAGAGCAGCCTCTGGACTGATTCCATTCAAATGCTTTTCCTGAATGAAAGTGAGCAGTGAAAGCAACGATGGAGGAACCGATGTAAAGGTGATTGTGTGCTGAACAGGTCCAGCACCAGCTTTCAATCCTGGCTCTTCTGCTGTGGGAGCAGAGGCCAAACGTTCGTGCTGTACTCACTGTGCTGCTGGGCAGCTGAGAGAGACCACCTGAGAATTTGGATTCAAATGGACTTTTAGGTATGAAACCGAGGAGAGACTGCAATGATGGTGACACCATTGCAAGGCTGCTTGTGTGCTGAAGAGGCCCAGCACTAGCTTTCCCTGCTGGTCCTTCTGCTGTAGGAGCAGATGCCACTGTTCGTTCTGTGCTGACTGTGTTGCTGCCAGCAGAGAGCAGGCTCTCGACTGATTCCATTCAAATGATTTCCTGTATGAAAGTTAGCAGTGAAAGCAACAATGGAGGCACCAATGTAAAGGTGATTGTGTGCTGAACAGGTCGAGCACCAGCTTTCAATCCAAGCTCTTCTGTTGTGGGAGCAGAAGCCAAACGTTCATGCTGTACTCACTGTGCTGCTGGGCAGCTGAGAGAGACCACCTGAGAATTTGGATTCAAATGGACTTTTAGGTATGAAACCGAGGAGAGACTGCAATGATGGTGACACCGTTGCAAAGCTGACTGTGTGCTGGAGAGGCAGAGTACTAGCTTTCCCTGCTGGTCCTTCTGCTGTGTTAGCAGAGTCCACTGTTCATTCTCTGCTCACTGTGTTGCTGCCAGCAGAGAGCAGAATCTGGACTGATTCCATTCAAATGCTTTTCCTGTATGAATGTGAGCAGTGAAAGCAACGATGGAGGCACGAATGTAAAGGTGATTGTGTGCTGAACAGGTCCAGCGCCAGCATTCAATCCTGGCTCTTCTGCTGTGGGAGCAGAGGCCAAACGTTCGTGCTGTACTCACTGTGCTGCTGGGCAGCTGAGACCACCTGAGAATTCGGATTCAAATGGACTTTTAGGTATGAAACCGAGGAGAGACTGCAATGACGGTGACACCGTTGCAAAGCTGCTTGTGTGCTGAAGAGGCCCAGCACTAGCTTTCCCTGCTGGTCCTTCTGCCGTGGGTGCAGATGCCACTGTTCATTCTGTGCTGACTGTGTTGCTGCCAGCAGAGAGCAGGCTCTGGACTGATTCCATTCAAATGCTTTTCCTGTATGAAAGTTAGCAGTGAAAGCAACGATGGAGGCACCAATGTAAAGGTGTTGTGTGCTGAACAGGTCGAGCAACAGCTTTCAATCCCGGCTTTTCTGCTGTGGGAGCAGAAGCCAAACGTTCGTGCTGTACTCACTGTGCTGCTAGGCAGCTGAGAGTGACCACCTGAGAATTTGGATTCAAATCGACTTTTAGGTATGAAACCGAGGAGAGACTGCAATGATGGTGACACCGTTGCAAAGCTGACTGTGTGCTGGAGAGTCAGAGCACTAGCTTTCCCTGCTGATCCTTCTGCCGTGGGAGCAGATGCCACTGTTCATTCTGTGCTGACTGTGTTGCTGCCAGCAGAGAGCAGCCTCTGGACTGATTCCATTCAAATGCTTTTCCTGTATGAAAGTTAGCAGTGAAAGCAACGATGGAGGCACCAATGTAAAGGTGATTGTGTGCTGAACAGGTCCAGCACCAGCTTTCAATCCTGGCTCTTCTGCTGTGGGAGCAGAGGCCAAACGTTCGTGCTGTACTCACTGTGCTGCTGGGCAGCTGAGAGAGACCACCTGAGAATTTGGATTCAAATGGACTTTTAGGTGTGAAACCGAGGAGAGACTGCAATGATGGTGACACCGTTGCAAAGCTGTGTGCTGGAGAGTCAGAGCACTATCTTTCCCTGCTGGTCCTTCTGCCGTGGGAGCAGATGCCACTGTTCATTCTGTGCTGATTGCGTTGCTGCGCAGCACAGAGCAGCCTCTGGACTGATTCCATTCAAATGCTTTTCCTGTATGAATGTGAGCAGTGAAAGCAACGATGGAGGCACGAATGTAAAGGTGATTGTGTGCTGAACAGGTCCAAACCCAGCTTTCAATCCTGGCTCTTCTGCTGTGGGAGCAGAGGCCAAACGTTCGTGCTGTACTCACTGTGAAGCTGGGCAGCTGAGAGACACCACCTGAGAATTTGGATTCAAATGGACTTTTAGGTATGAAACCGAGGAGAGACTGTAATGATGGTGACACCGTTGCAAAGCTGCTTGTGTGCTGAAGAGGCCCAGCACTAGCTTTACCTGCTGGTCCTTCTGCTGTCGAAGCAGATGCCACTGTTCATTCTGCGCTGTGTTGCTGCGCAGCTGAGAGCAGCCTCTGGACTGATTCCATTCAAATGCTTTTCCTGTATGAAAGTGAGCAGTGAAAGCAACGATGGAGGCACCGGTGTAAAGGTGATTGTGTGCTGAAGAGGCCCAGCACCAGCCTTCAATCCTGGCTCTCCTGTTGTGGGAGCAGAGGCCAAAAGTTCGTGCTGTACTCACTGTGCTGCTATGCAGCTGAGAGACACCACCTGAGAATTTGGATTCAAATGGACTTTTAGGTCTGAAACCGAGGAGAGACTGCAATGATGGTGACACCGTTGCAAAGCTGACTGTGTGCGGGAGAGTCAGAGCACTAGCATTCCCTGCTGATCCTTCTGCCGTGGGAGCAGATGCCACTGTTCATTCTGTGCTGACTGTGTTCCTGCCAGCAGAGAGCAGGCTCTGGACTGATTCCATTCAAATGCTTTTCCTGTATGAATGTGACCAGTGAAAGCAACGATGGCAGCACCAATGTAAAGGTGATTGTGTGCTGAACAGGTCCAGCACCAGCTTTCAATCCTGGCTCTTCTGCTGTGGGAGCAGAGGCCAAACGTTCGTGCTGTACTCACTGTGCTGCTGGGCAGCTGAGAGACACCACCTGAGAATTTGGATTCAAATGGACTTTTAGGTATGAAACCGAGGAGAGACTGCAATGATGGTGACACAGTTGCAAAGCTGCTTGTGTGCTGAAGAGGCCCAGCACTAGCCCTCCCTGCTGGTCCTTCTGCTGTGGGTGCAGATGCCACTGTTCATTCTGTGCTGATTGTGTTGATGTGCAGCCGAGAACCGGCTCTGGACTGATTCCATTCAAATGCTTTTCCTGTATGAATGTGAGCAGTGAAATCAGCGATGGAGGCACCAATGTAAAGGTGATTGTGTGCTGAACAGGTCCAGCCCCAGCTTTCAATCCTGGCTCTTCTGCTGTGGGAGCAGAGGCCAAACGTTCGTGCTGTACTCACTGTGCTGCTGGGCAGCTGAGAGACACCACCTGAGAATTTGGATTCAAATGGACTTTTAGGTATGAAACCGAGGAGAGACGGCAATGATGGTGACACCATTGCAAAGCTGCTTGTGTGCTGAAGAGGCCCAGCACTAGCTTTACCTGCAGGTCCTTCTGCTGTGTTAGCAGAGTCCACTGTTCATTCTGTGCTGACTGTGTTGCTGCCCAGCAGAGAGCAGGCTCTGGACTGATTCCATTCAAATGCTTTTCCTGTATGAAAGTGAGCAGTGAAAGCAACGATGGAGGCACCAATGTAAAGGTGATTGTGTGCTGAACAGGTCCAGCACCAGCTTTCAATCCTGGCTCTTCTGCCGTGGGAGCAGATGCCACTGTTCATTCTGTGCTGAATGTGTTGCTGCGCAGCTGAGAGCAGTTTCTGGACTGATTCCATTCAAATGCTTTTCCTGTATGAAAGTGAGCAGTGAAAGCAACGATGGAGGCACCAATGTAAAGGTGATTGTGTGCTGAACAGGTCAAGCACCAGCTTTCAATCCTGGCTCTTCTGCTGTGGGAGCAGAGGCCAAACGTTCGTGCTGTACTCACTGTGCTGCTGGGCAGCTGAGAGAGACCACCTGAGAATTTGGATTCAAATGGACTTTTAGGTATGAAACCGAGGAGATACTGCAATGATGGTGACACCGTTGCAAAGCTGACTATGTGGTGGAGAGTCAGAGCACTAGCTTTCCCTGCTGATCCTTCTGCCGTGGGAGCAGATGCCACTGTTCATTCTCTGCTGACTGTGTTGCTGCCAGCAGAGAGCAGGCTCTGGACTGATTCCATTCAAATGCTTTTCCTGTATGAAAGTGAGCAGTGAAAGCAACGATGGAGGCACCAATGTAAAGGTGATTGTGTGCTGAACAGGTCCAGCACCAGCTTTCAATCCTGGCTCTTCTGCCGTGGGAGCAGATGCCACTGTTCATTCTGTGCTGACTGTGTTGCTGCCAGCAGAGAGCAGGGTCTGGACTGATTCTATTCAAATGCTTTTCCTGTATGGAAGTGAGCAGTGAAATCAGCGATGGAAGCACCAATGTAAAGGGGATTGTGTGCTGAGCATGTCCAGCACCAGGTTTCAATCCTACCTGTTCTGCTGTGGGTGCAGAAGCCAAACGTTCATGCTGTACTCACTGTGCTGCTGGGCAGTTGAGAGAGACCACCTGAGAATTTGGATTCAAATGGACTTTTAGGTATGAAACCGAGGAGAGACTGCAATGATGGTGACACCGTTGCAAAGCTGCTTGTGTGCTGAAGAGGCCCAGCACTAGCTTTCCCTGCTGGTCCTTCTGCTGTGGGAGCAGATGCCACTGTTCATTCTGTGCTGACTGTGTTGCTGCCAGCAGAGAGCAGCCTCAGGACTGATTCCATTCAAATGCTTTTCCTGTATGAATGTGACCAGTGAAAGCAACGATGGAGGCACCAATGTAAAGGAGATTGTGTGCTGAACAGGTCCAGCACCAGGATTCAATCCTGGCTCTTCTGCTGTGGGAGCAGAGGCCAAACGTTCATGCTGTACTCACTGTGCTGCTGGGCAGCAGAGAGACACTACCTGAGAATTTGGATTCAAATGGACTTTTAGGTATGAAACCGAGGAGAGACTGCAATGATGGTGACACCGTTGCAAAGCTGACTGTGTGCTGGAGAGGCAGAGTACTAGCTTTCCCTGCTGGTCCTTCTGCTGTGGGAGCAGATGCCACTGTTCATTCTGTGCTCACCGTGTTGCTGCCAGCAGAGAGCAGGCTCTGGACTGATTCCATTCAAATGCTTTTCCTCTATGAAAGTGAGCAGTGAAATCAGCGATGGAGGCACCAATGTAAAGGTGATTGTGTGCTGAACAGGCCCAGCACCAGCTTTCAATCCTGGCTCTTCTGCTGTGGGAGCAGAGGCCAAACGTTCGTGCTGTACTCACTGTGCGGCAGGGCAGCTGTGAGACACCACCTGAGAATTTGGATTCAAATGGACTTTTAGGTATGAAACCGAGGAGAGACTGCAATGATAGTGACACCGTTGCAAAGCTGCTTCTGTGCTGAAGAGGCCCAGCACTCGCTTTCCCTGCTGGTCCTTCTGCTGTGGGAGCAGATGCCACTGTTCATTTTGTGCTGACTGTGTTGCTGCGCAGCAGGGAGCAGGCTCTGGACTGATTCCATTCAAATGCTTTTCCTGTATGAAAGTGAGCAGTGAAAGTAATGATGGAGGAACCGATGTAAAGGTGATTGTGTGCTGAAGAGGCCCAGCACCAGCTTTCAATCCTGGGTCTCCTGTGGTGGGAGCAGAGGCAAAAAGTTCGTGCTGTACTCACTGTGCTGCTAGGCAGCTGAGATAGACCACCTGAGAATTTGGATTCAAATGGACTTTTAGGTATGAAACCGAGGAGAGACTGCAATGATGGTGACACCGTTGCAAAGCTGACTGTGTGCTGGAGAGTCAGAGCACTAGCATTCCCTGCTGATCCTTCTGCCGTGGGAGCAGATGCCACTGTTCATTCTGTGCTGATTGCGTTGCTGCGCAGCACAGAGCAGCCTCTGGACTGATTCCATTCAAATGCTTTTCCTGTATGAATGTGAGCAGTGAAAGCAACGATGGAGGCACGAAAGTAAAGGTGATTGTGTGCTGAACAGGTCCAGCACCGGGATTCAATCCTGGCTCTTCTGCTGTGGGAGCAGAGGCCAAACGTTCGTGCTGTACTCACTGTGCTGCTGGGCAGCTTAGAGATACCACCTGAGAATTTGGATTCAAATGGACTTTTAGGTAGGAAACCGAGGAGAGACTGCAATGATGGTGACACCGTTGCAAAGCTGCTTGTGTGCTGAAGAGGCCCAGCACTAGCTTTACCTGCTGGTCCTTCTGCTGTGGGAGCAGATGCCACTGTTCATTCTGTGCTGATTGTGTTGATGTGCAGCCGAGAGCCGGCTCTGGACTGATTCCATTCAAATGCTTTTCCTGTATGAAAGTGAGCAGTGAAAGCAACGATGGAGGCACCAATGTAAAGGTGATTGTGTGCTGAACAGGAACAGCACCAGCTTTCAATCCTGGCTCTTCTGCTGTGGGAGTAGAAGCCAAACGTTCGTGCTGTACTCACTGTGCTGCTGGGCAGCTGAGAGACACCACCTGAGAATTTGAATTCAAATGGACTTTTTGGTATGAAAAGGAGGAGAGACTGCAATGATGGTGACACCGTTGCTAAGCTGATTTTGTGCTGGAGAGTCAGAGCACTAGCTTTCCCTGCTGATCCTTCTGCCGTGGTTGAAGATGCCACTGTTTATTCTGTGCTGACTGTGTTGCTGCCAGCAGAGAGCAGGCTCTGGACTGATTCCATTCAAATGCTTTTCCTGTATGAATGTGAGCAGTGAAAGCAACGATGGAGGCACCAATGTAAAGGTGATTGTGTGCTGAACAGGTCCAGCACCAGCTTTCAATCCTGGCTCTTCTGCTGTGGGAGTAGAGGCCAAACGTTCGTGCTGTACTCACTGTGCTGCTGGG
This sequence comes from Pezoporus flaviventris, assembly GCF_033815535.1. Taxonomy (NCBI): domain Eukaryota; kingdom Metazoa; phylum Chordata; class Aves; order Psittaciformes; family Psittacidae; genus Pezoporus; species Pezoporus flaviventris. The sequence continues at coordinate 176,412 of NW_026892833.1, forward strand.
CAGCTGAGAGACACCACCTGAGAATTTGGATTCAAATGGACTTTTAGGTATGAAACCGAGGAGAATTTGCAATGATGGTGACACCGTTGCAAAGCTGACTGTGTGCTGGAGAGTCAGAGCACTAGCTTTCCCTGCTGATCCTTCTGCCGTGGGAGCAGATGCCACTCTTCATTCTGTGCTGATTGAGTTGCTGCGCAGCACAGAGCAGCCTCTGGACTGATTCCATTCAAATGCTTTTCCTGTATGAATGTGAGCAGTGAAAGCAACGATGGAGGCACCAATGTAAAGGTGATTGTGTGCTGAACAGGTCCAGCACCAGCTTTCAATCCTGGCTCTTCTGCTGTGGGAGCAGAGGCCAAACGTTCGTGCTGTACTCACTGTGCTGCTGGGCAGCTTAGAGAGACCACCTGAGAATTTGGATTCAAATGGACTTTTAGGTATGAAACCGAGGATAGACTGCAATGATGGTGACACCGTTGCAAAGCTGCTTGTGTGCTGAAGAGGCCCAGCACTATCTTTCCCTGCTGGTCCTTCTGCCCTGGGAGCAGATGCCACTGTTCTTTCTGTGCTGTGTTGCTGCGCAGCAGAGAGCAGGCTCTGGACTGATTCCATTCAAATGCTTTTCCTGAATGAAAGTGAGCAGTGAAAGCAATGATGGAGGAACCGATGTAAAGGTGATTGTGTGCTGAACAGGTCGAGCACCAGCTTTCAATCCTGGCTCTTCTGCTGTAGGAGCAGAGGCCAAATGTTCGTGCTGAACACACTATGCTGCTGGGTAGCTGAGAAAGACCACCTGAGAATTTGGATTCAAATGGACTTTTAGGGATGAAACCGGGGAGAGACTGCAATGATGGTGACACCATTGCAAATCTGCTTGTGTGCTGAAGAGGCCCAGCACTAGCTTTACCTGCTGGTCCTTCTGCTGTCGGAGCAGATGCCACTGTTCATTCTGCGCTGACTGTGTTGCTGCGCAGCTGAGAGCAGCCTCTGGACTGATTCCATTCAAATGCTTTTCCTGTATGAAAGTGAGCAGTGAAAGCAACGATGGAGGCACCGGTGTAAAGGTGATTGTGTGCTGAAGAGGCCCAGCACCAGCCTTCAATCCTGGCTCTTCTGCTGTGGGAGCAGAGGCCAAATGTTCGTGCTGAACTCACTATGCTGCTGGGCAGCTGAGAAAGACCACCTGAGAATTTGGATTCAAATGGACTTTTAGGGATGAAACCGGGGAGAGACTGCTATGATGGTGACACCATTGCAAAGCTGCTTGTGTGCTGAAGAGGCCCAGCACTAGCTTTACCTGCTGGTCCTTCTGCTGTCGGATCAGATGCCACTGTTCATTCTGTGCTGACTGTGTTGCTGCGCAGCAGGGAGCAGCCTCTGGACTGATTCCATTCAAATGGTTTTCCTGTATGAAAGTGAGCAGTGAAAGCAACGATGGAGGCACCAATGTAAAGGTGATTGTGTGCTGAACAGGTCCAGCACCAGCTTTCAATCCTGGCTCTTCTGCTGTGGGAGTAGAGGCCAAACGTTCGTGCTGTACTCACTGTGCTGCTGGGCAGCTGAGAGACACCACCTGAGAATTTGGATTCAAATGGACTTTTAGGTATGAACCCGAGGAGAATTTGCAATGATGGTGACACCGTTGCAAAGCTGACTGTGTGCTGGAGAGTCAGAGCACTAGCTTTCCCTGCTGATCCTTCTGCCGTGTGAGCAGATGCCACTGTTCATTCTGTGCTGACTGTGTTGCTGCCAGCAGAGAGCAGGCTCTGGACTGATTCCATTCAAATGCTTTTCCTGTGTGGAAGTGAGCAGTGAAATCAGCGATGGAAGCACCAATGTAAAGGGGATTGTGTGCTGAACAGGTCCAGCACCAGCTTTCAATCCTGGCTCTTCTGCTGTGGGAGCAGAGGCCAAACGTTCATGCTGAACTCACTATGCTGCTGGGCAGTTGAGAGAGACCACCTGAGAATTTGGATTCAAATGGACTTTTAGGTATGAAACCGAGGAGAGACTGCAATGATGGTGACCCCGTTGCAAAGCTGCTTGTGTGCTGAAGAGGCCCAGCACTAGCTTTCCCTGCTGGTCCTTCCGCCGTGGGAGCAGATGCCACTGTTCATTCTGTGCTGACTGTGTTGCTGCCAGCAGAGAGCAGGCTCTGGACTGATTCCATTCAAATGCTTTTCCTGTATGAATGTGAGCAGTGAAAGCAACGATGGCAGCACCAATGTAAAGGTGATTGTGTGCTGAACCGGTCGAGCACCAGCTTTCAATCCTGGCTCTTCTGCTGTGGGAGCAGAGGCCAAACGTTCGTGCTGTACTCACTGTGAAGCTGGGCAGCTGAGAGACACCACCTGAGAATTTGGATTCAAATGGACTTTTAGGTATGAAACCGAGGAGAGACTGTAATGATGGTGACACCGTTGCAAAGCTGCTTGTGTGCTGAAGAGGCCCAGCACTAGCTTTACCTGCTGGTCCTTCTCTGTCGGAGCAGATGCCACTGTTCTTTTTGTGCTGACTGTGTTGCTGCGCAGCTGAGAGCAGTTTCTGGACTGATTCCATTCAAATGCTTTTCCTGTATGAAAGTGACCAGTGAAAGCAACGATGGAGGCACCAATGTAAAGGTGATTGTGTGCTGACCAGGTCCAGCACCAGCTTTCAATCCTGGCTCTTCTGCTGTGGGCGTAGAGGCCAAACGTTCGTGCTGTACTAACTGTGCTGCTGGGCAGCTGAGAGACACCACCTGAGAATTTGGATTCAAATGGACTTTTAGGTATGAAACCGAGGAGAATTTGCAATGATGGTGACACCGTTGCAAAGCTGACTGTGTGCTGGAGAATCAGAGCACTAGCTTTCCCTGCTGATCCTTCTGCCGTGGGAGCAGATGCCACTCTTCAGTCTCTGCTGATTGCGTTGCTGCGCAGCATAGAGCAGGCTCTGGACTGATTCCATTCAAATGCTTTTCCTGTATGAATGTGAGCAGTGAAAGCAACGATGGAGGCACCCATGTAAAGGTGATTGTGTGCTGAACAAGTCCAGCACCAGCTTTCAATCCTGGCTCTTCTGCTGTGGGAGCAGAGGCCAAACGTTCGTGCTGTACTCACTATGCTGCTGGGCAGCTGAGAAAGACCACCTGAGAATTTGGATTCAAATGGACTTTTAGGGATGAAACCGGGGAGAGACTGCAATGATGGTGACACCATTGCAAAGCTGCTTGTGTGCTGAAGAGGCCCAGCACTAGCTTTCCCTGCTGGTCCTTCTGCTGTCGGAGCAGATGCCACTGTTCATTCTGCGCTGACTGTGTTGCTGCGCAGCTGAGAGCAGCCTCTGGACTGATTCCATTCAAATGCTTTTCCTGTATGAAAGTGAGCAGTGAAAGCAACGATGGAGGCACCGGTGTAAAGGTGATTGTGTGCTGAAGAGGCCCAGCACCAGCCTTCAATCCTGGCTCTCCTGTTGTGGGAGCAGAGGCCAAAAGTTCGTGCTGTACTAACTGTGCTGCTGGGCAGCTGAGAGACACCACCTGAGAATTTGGATTCAAATGTACTTTTAGGTATGAAACCGAGGAGAGACTGCAATGATGGTGACCCCGTTGCAAAGCTGCTTGTGTGCTGAAGAGACACAGCACTAGCTTTCCCTGCTGCTCCTTCTGCAGTGTGAGCAGATGCCACTGTTCATTCCGTGCTGACTGTGCTGCTGCGCAGCAGAGAGCAGCCTCTGGACTGATTCTATTCAAATGCTTTTCCTGTATGAGTGTTAGCAGTGAAAGCAACGATGGAGGCACCAATGTAAAGGTGATTGTGTGCTGAACAGGTCCAGCACCAGCTTTCAATCTTTGCTCTTCTGCTGTGGGAGCAGAGGCCAAACGTTCGTGCTGTACTCACTGTGCTAGTGGGCAGCTGAGACCACCTGAGAATTCGGATTCAAATGGACTTTTAGGTATGAAGCCGAGGAGAGACTGCAATGATGGTGACCCCGTTGCAAAGCTGCTTGTGTGCTGAAGAAGCAGAGCACTAGCTTTCCCTGCTGGTCCTTCTGCCGTGTGAGCAGATGCCACTGTTCATTCTGTGCTGACTGTGTTGCTGCGCAGCAGAGAGCAGGCTCTGGACTGATTCTATTCAAATGCTTTTCCTGTATGAAAGTGAGCAGTGAAAGCAACGATGGAGGCACCAATGTAAAGGGGATTGTGTGCTGAACAGGTCCAGCACCAGCTTTCAATCCTGGCTCTTCTGCTGTGGGAACAGAGGCCAAACGTTCGTGCTGTACTAACTGTGCTGCTGGGCAGCTGAGAGACACCACCTGAGAATTTGGATTCAAATGGACTTTTAGGTATGAAACCGAGGAGAGACTGCAATGATGGTGACCCCGTTGCAAAGCTGCTTGTGTGCTGAAGAGACACAGCACTAGCTTTCCCTGCTGGTCCTTCTGCCGTGTGAGCAGATGCCACTGTTCATTCTGTGCTGACTGTGTTGCTGCGCAGCAGGGAGCAGGCTCTGGACTGATTCCATTCAAATGCTTTTCCTGTATGAAAGTGAGCAGTGAAAGCAACGATGGAGGCACCAATGTAAAGGGGATTGTGTGCTGAACAGGTCCAGCACCAGCTTTCAATCCTGGCTCTTCTGCTGTGGGAGCAGAGGCCAAACGTTCGTGCTGTACTCACTGTGCTGCTGGACAGCTGAGCGACACCACCTGAGAATTCGGATTCAAATGGACTTTTAGGTATGAAGCCGAGGAGAGACTGCAATGATGGTGACCCCGTTGCAAAGCTGCTTGTGTGCTGAAGAAGCAGAGCACTAGCTTTCCCTGCTGGTCCTTCTGCCGTGTGAGCAGATGCCACTGTTCATTCTGTGCTGACTGTGTTGCTGCGCAGCAGAGAGCAGGCTCTGGACTGATTCTATTCAAATGCTTTTCCTGTATGAAAGTGAGCAGTGAAAGCAACGATGGATGCACCAATGTAAAGGGGATTGTGTGCTGAACAGGTCCAGCACCAGCTTTCAATCCTGGCTCTTCTGCTGTGGGAGCAGAGGCCAAACGTTCGTGCTGTACTCACTGTGCTGCTGGGCAGCTGAGAGACACCACCTGAGAATTTGGATTCAAATGTACTTTTAGGTAGGAAACCGAGGAGAGACTGCAATGATGGTGACCCCGATGCAAAGCTGCTTGTGTGCTGAAGAGACACAGCACTAGCTTTCCCTGCTGGTCCTTCTGCCGTGTGAGCAGATGCCACTGTTCATTCTGACCTGACTGTGTTGCTGCGCAGCAGAGAGCAGCCTCTGGACTGATTCTATTCAAATGCTTTTCCTGTATGAGTGTTAGCAGTGAAAGCAACGATGGAGGCACCAATGTAAAGGTGATTGTGTGCTGAACAGGTCCAGCACCAGCTTTCAATCTTTGCTCTTCTGCTGTGGGAGCAGAGGCCAAACGTTTGTGCTGTGCTCACTGTGCTACTGGGCAGCTGAGACCACCTGAGAATTTGGATTCAAATGGACTTTTAGGTATGAAACCGAGGAGAGACTGCAATGATGGTGACCGCGTTGCAAAGCTGCTTGTGTGCTGAAGAAGCAGAGCACTAGCTTTCCCTGCTGGTCCTTCTGCCGTGGGAGCAGATGCCACTGTTCATTCTGTGCTGACTGTGTTGCTGCGCAGCAGAGAGCAGGCTCTGGACTGATTCCATTCAAATGCTTTTCCTGTATGAAAGTGAGCAGTGAAAGCAACGATGGAGGCACCAATGTAAAGGGGATTGTGTGCTGAACAGGTCCAGCACCAGCTTTCAATCCTGGCTCTTCTGCTGTGGGAGCAGAGGCCAAACGTTCGTGCTGTACTAACTGTGCTGCTGGGCAGCTGAGAGACACCACCTGAGAATTTGGATTCAAATGGACTTTTAGGTATGAAACCGAGGAGAGCCTGCAATGATGGTGACCACGTTGCAAAGCTGCTTGTGTGCTGAAGAGACACAGCACTAGCTTTCCCTGCTGGTCCTTCTGCCGTGTGAGCAGATGCCACTGTTCATTCTGTGCTGTGTTGCTGCCAGCAGGGAGCAGGCTCTGGACTGATTCTATTCAAATGCTTTTCCTGTATGAGTGTTAGCAGTGAAAGCAACGATGGAGGCACCAATGTAAAGGGGATTGTGTGCTGAACAGGTCCAGCACCAGCTTTCAATCCTGGCTCTTCTGCTGTGGGAGCAGAGGCCAAACGTTCGTGCTGTACTCACTGTGCTGCTGGGCAGCTGAGCGACACCACCTGAGAATTTGGATTCAAATGTACTTTTAGGTAGGAAACCGAGGAGAGACTGCAATGATGGTGACCCCGTTGCAAAGCTGCTTGTGTGCTGAAGAGACACAGCACTAGCTTTCCCTGCTGCTCCTTCTGCCGTGTGAGCAGATGCCACTGTTCATTCTGTGCTGACTGTGTTGCTGCGCAGCAGAGAGCAGGCTCTGGACTGATTCCATTCAAAAGCTTTTCTTGTATGAAAGTGAGCAGTGAAAGCAACGATGAATGCACCAATGTAAAAGTGATTGTGTGCTGAACAGGTCCAGCACCAGCTTTCAATCCTGGCTCTTCTGCTGTGGGAGCAGAGGCCAAACGTTCGTGCTGTACTAACTGTGCTACTGGGCAGCTGAGAGACACCACCTGAGAATTTGGATTCAAATGGACTTTTAGGTATGAAACCGAGGAGAGACTGCAATGATGGTGACCCCGTTGCAAAGCTGCTTGTGTGCTGAAGAGACACAGCACTAGCTTTCCCTGCTGCTCCTTCTGCAGTGTGAGCAGATGCCACTGTTCATTCCGTGCTGACTGTGCTGCTGCGCAGCAGAGAGCAGCCTCTGGACTGATTCTATTCAAATGCTTTTCCTGTATGAGTGTTAGCAGTGAAAGCAACGATGGAGGCACCAATGTAAAGGTGATTGTGTGCTGAACAGGTCCAGCACCAGCTTTCAATCTTTGCTCTTCTGCTGTGGGAGCAGAGGCCAAACGTTCGTGCTGTACTCACTGTGCTAGTGGGCAGCTGAGACCACCTGAGAATTCGGATTCAAATGGACTTTTAGGTATGAAGCCGAGGAGAGACTGCAATGATGGTGACCCCGTTGCAAAGCTGCTTGTGTGCTGAAGAAGCAGAGCACTAGCTTTCCCTGCTGGTCCTTCTGCCGTGTGAGCAGATGCCACTGTTCATTCTGTGCTGACTGTGTTGCTGCGCAGCAGAGAGCAGGCTCTGGACTGATTCTATTCAAATGCTTTTCCTGTATGAAAGTGAGCAGTGAAAGCAACGATGGAGGCACCAATGTAAAGGGGATTGTGTGCTGAACAGGTCCAGCACCAGCTTTCAATCCTGGCTCTTCTGCTGTGGGAACAGAGGCCAAACGTTCGTGCTGTACTAACTGTGCTGCTGGGCAGCTGAGAGACACCACCTGAGAATTTGGATTCAAATGGACTTTTAGGTATGAAACCGAGGAGAGACTGCAATGATGGTGACCCCGTTGCAAAGCTGCTTGTGTGCTGAAGAGACACAGCACTAGCTTTCCCTGCTGGTCCTTCTGCCGTGTGAGCAGATGCCACTGTTCATTCTGTGCTGACTGTGTTGCTGCGCAGCAGGGAGCAGGCTCTGTACTGATTCCATTCAAATGCTTTTCCTGTATGAAAGTGAGCAGTGAAAGCAACGATGGAGGCACCAATGTAAAGGGGATTGTGTGCTGAACAGGTCCAGCACCAGCTTTCAATCCTGGCTCTTCTGCTGTGGGAGCAGAGGCCAAACGTTCGTGCTGTACTCACTGTGCTGCTGGGCAGCTGAGCGACACCACCTGAGAATTCGGATTCAAATGGACTTTTAGGTATGAAGCCGAGGAGAGACTGCAATGATGGTGACCCCGTTGCAAAGCTGCTTGTGTGCTGAAGAAGCAGAGCACTAGCTTTCCCTGCTGGTCCTTCTGCCGTGTGAGCAGATGCCACTGTTCATTCTGTGCTGACTGTGTTGCTGCGCAGCAGAGAGCAGGCTCTGGACTGATTCTATTCAAATGCTTTTCCTGTATGAAAGTGAGCAGTGAAAGCAACGATGGATGCACCAATGTAAAGGGGATTGTGTGCTGAACAGGTCCAGCACCAGCTTTCAATCCTGGCTCTTCTGCTGTGGGAGCAGAGGCCAAACGTTCGTGCTGTACTCACTGTGCTGCTGGGCAGCTGAGAGACACCACCTGAGAATTTGGATTCAAATGTACTTTTAGGTAGGAAACCGAGGAGAGACTGCAATGATGGTGACCCCGATGCAAAGCTGCTTGTGTGCTGAAGAGACACAGCACTAGCTTTCCCTGCTGGTCCTTCTGCCGTGTGAGCAGATGCCACTGTTCATTCTGACCTGACTGTGTTGCTGCGCAGCAGAGAGCAGCCTCTGGACTGATTCTATTCAAATGCTTTTCCTGTATGAGTGTTAGCAGTGAAAGCAACGATGGAGGCACCAATGTAAAGGTGATTGTGTGCTGAACAGGTCCAGCACCAGCTTTCAATCTTTGCTCTTCTGCTGTGGGAGCAGAGGCCAAACGTTTGTGCTGTGCTCACTGTGCTACTGGGCAGCTGAGACCACCTGAGAATTTGGATTCAAATGGACTTTTAGGTATGAAACCGAGGAGAGACTGCAATGATGGTGACCGCGTTGCAAAGCTGCTTGTGTGCTGAAGAAGCAGAGCACTAGCTTTCCCTGCTGGTCCTTCTGCCGTGGGAGCAGATGCCACTGTTCATTCTGTGCTGACTGTGTTGCTGCGCAGCAGAGAGCAGGCTCTGGACTGATTCCATTCAAATGCTTTTCCTGTATGAAAGTGAGCAGTGAAAGCAACGATGGAGGCACCAATGTAAAGGGGATTGTGTGCTGAACAGGTCCAGCACCAGCTTTCAATCCTGGCTCTTCTGCTGTGGGAGCAGAGGCCAAACGTTCGTGCTGTACTAACTGTGCTGCTGGGCAGCTGAGAGACACCACCTGAGAATTTGGATTCAAATGGACTTTTAGGTATGAAACCGAGGAGAGCCTGCAATGATGGTGACCACGTTGCAAAGCTGCTTGTGTGCTGAAGAGACACAGCACTAGCTTTCCCTGCTGGTCCTTCTGCCTTGTGAGCAGATGCCACTGTTCATTCTGTGCTGTGTTGCTGCCAGCAGGGAGCAGGCTCTGGACTGATTCTATTCAAATGCTTTTCCTGTATGAGTGTTAGCAGTGAAAGCAACGATGGAGGCACCAATGTAAAGGGGATTGTGTGCTGAACAGGTCCAGCACCAGCTTTCAATCCTGGCTCTTCTGCTGTGGGAGCAGAGGCCAAACGTTCGTGCTGTACTCACTGTGCTGCTGGGCAGCTGAGCGACACCACCTGAGAATTTGGATTCAAATGTACTTTTAGGTAGGAAACCGAGGAGAGACTGCAATGATGGTGACCCCGTTGCAAAGCTGCTTGTGTGCTGAAGAGACACAGCACTAGCTTTCCCTGCTGCTCCTTCTGCCGTGTGAGCAGATGCCACTGTTCATTCTGTGCTGACTGTGTTGCTGCGCAGCAGAGAGCAGGCTCTGGACTGATTCCATTCAAAAGCTTTTCTTGTATGAAAGTGAGCAGTGAAAGCAACGATGAATGCACCAATGTAAAAGTGATTGTGTGCTGAACAGGTCCAGCACCAGCTTTCAATCTGGAGCAGAGGCCAAACGGTTCGTGCTGTACTAACTGTGCTTACTGGGCAGCTGAGAGACACCACCTGAGAATTTGGATTCAAATGGACTTTTAGGTATGAAACCGAGGAGTGACTGCAATGATGGTGACCCCGTTGCAAAAGCTGCTTGTGTGCTGAAGAAGCCCAGCACTAGCTTTCCCTGCTGGTCCTTCTGCTGTTTGAGCAGAATCCACTGTTCATTCTGTGCTGAGTGTGTTGCTGCGCAGCAGAGAGCAGGCTCTGGACTGATTCCATTCAAATGCTTTTCCTGTATGAAAGTGAGCAGTGAAAGCAACGATGGAGGCACCAATGTAAAGGGGATTGTGTGCTGAACAGGTCCAGCACCAGCTTTCAATCCTGGCTCTTCTGCTGTGGGAGCAGAGGCCAAACGTTCGTGCTGTACTCACTGTGCTGCTGGGCAGCTGAGACCACCTGAGAATTTGGATTCCAAATGGACTTTTAGGTAGGAAACCGAGGAGAGACTGCAATGATGGTGACCCCGTTGCAAAGCTGCTTGTGTGCTGAAGAGACACAGCACTAGCTTTCCCTGCTGGTCCTTCTGCCGTGTGAGCAGATGCCACTGTTCATTCTGTGCTGTGTTGCTGCCAGCAGGGAGCAGGCTCTGGACTGATTCTATTCAAATGCTTTTCCTGTATGAGTGTTAGCAGTGAAGCAACAATGGAGGCACCAATGTAAAGGGGATTGTGTGCTGAACAGGTCCAGCACCAGCTTTCAATCCTGGCTCTTCTGCTGTGGGAGCAGAGGCCAAAACGTTCGTGCTGTACTCACTGTGCTGCTGGGCAGCTGAGCGACACCACCTGAGAATTTGGATTCAAATGGACTTTTAGGTAGGAAACCGAGGAGAGACTGCAATGATGGTGACCCCGTTGCAAAGCTGCTTGTGTGCTGAAGAGACACAGCACTAGCTTTCCCTGCTGCTCCTTCTGCCGTGTGAGCAGATGCCACTGTTCATTCTGTGCTGACTGTGTTGCTGCGCAGCAGAGAGCAGGGCTCTGGACTGATTCCATTCAAATGCTTTTCCTGTATGAGTGTTAGCAGTGAAAGCAACGATGGATGCACCAATGTAAAGGGGATTGTGTGCTGAACAGGTCCAGCACCAGCTTTCAATCCTGGCTATTCTGCTGTGGGAGCAGAGGCCAAACATTCGTGCCTGTACTCCACTGTGCTGATGGGCAGCTGAGACCACCTGAGAATTTGGATTCAAATGGACTTTTAGGTAGGAAACCGAGGAGAGACTGCAATGATGGTGACCCCGTTGCAAAGCTGCTTGTGTGCTGGAAGAGACACAGCACTAGCTTTCCCTGCTGGTCCTTCTGCCGTGTGAGCAGATGCCACTGTTCATTCTGTGCTGACTGTGTTCCTGCGCAGCAGAGAGCAGGCTCTGGACTGATTCCATTCAATGCTTTTCCTGTATGAAAGTGAGCAGTGAAAGCAACGATGGAGGCACCAATGTAAAGGGGATTTGTGCCTGAACAGGTCCAGCACCAGCTTTCAATCCTGGCTCTTCTGCTGTGGGAGCAGAGGCCAAACGTTCGTGCTGTACTCACTGTGCTGCTGGACAGCTGAGCGACACCACCTGAGAATTTGGATTCAAATGTACTTTTAGGTAGGAAACCGAGGAGAGACTGCAAATGATGGTGACCCCGTTGCAAAGCTGCTTGTGTGCTGAAGAGACACAGCACTAGCTTTCCCTGCTGCTCCTTCTGCCGTGTGAGCAGATGCCACTGTTCATTCTGTGCTGACCTGTGTTGCTGCGCAGCAGAGAGCAGGCTCTGGACTGATTCCATTCAAAAGCTTTTCTTGTATGAAAGTGAGCAGTGAAAGCAACGATGAATGCACCAATGTAAAAGTGATTGTGTGCTGAACAGGTCCAGCACCAGCTTTCAATCCTGGCTCTTCTGCTGTGGGAGCAGAGGCCAAAACGTTCGTGCTGTACTAACTGTGCTGCTGGGCAGCTGAGAGACACCACCTGAGAATTTGGATTCAAATGGACTTTTTAGGTAGGAAACCGAGGAGAGACTGCAATGATGGTGACCCCGTTGCAAAAGCTGCTTGTGTGCTGAAGAAGCCCAGCACTAGCTTTCCCTGCTGGTCCTTCTTGCTGTTTGAGCAGAATCCACTGTTCATTCTGTGCTGAGTGTGTTGCTGCGCAGCAGAGAGCAGGCTCTGGACTGATTCCATTCAAATGCTTTTCCTGTATGAGTGTTAGCAGTGAAAGCAACGATGGAGGCACCAGTATAAAGGGGATTGTGTGCTGAACAGGTCCAGCACCAGCTTTCAATCCTGGCTCTTCTGCTGTGGGAGGCAGAGGCCAAACGTTCGTGCTGTAACTCACTGTGCTGCTGGGCAGCTGAGACCACCTGAGAATTTGGATTCAAATGGACTTTTTAGGTAGAAACCCGAGGAGAGACTGCAATGATGGTGACCCCGTTGCAAAGCTGCTGTGTGCTGAAGAGACACAGCACTAGCTTTCCCTGCTGGTCCTTCTGCCGTGTGAGCAGATGCCACTGTTCATTCTGTGCTGTGTTGCTGCCAGCAGGGAGCAGGCTCCTGGACTGATTCTATTCAAATGCTTTTCCTGTATGAGTGTTAGCAGTGAAAGCAACAATGGAGGCACCAATGTAAAGGGGATTGTGTGCTGAACAGGTCCAGCACCAGCTTTCAATCCTGGCTCTTCTGCTGTGGAGCAGAGGCCAAACGTTCGTGCTGTACTCACTGTGCTGCTGGGCAGCTGAGCGACACCACCTGAGAATTTGGATTCAATTGGACTTTTAGGTATGAAAACCGAGGAGAGACTGCAATGATGGTGACCCCGTTGCAAAGCTGCTTGTGTGCTGAAGAGACACAGCACTAGCTTTCCCTGCTGGTCCTTCTGCCGTGTGAGCAGATGCCACTGTTCATTCTGTGCTGACTGTGTTGCTGCGCAGCAGGGAGCAGGCTCTGTACTGATTCCATTCAAATGCTTTTCCTGTATGAAAAGTGAGCAGTGAAAGCAACGATGGAGGCACCAATGTAAAGGGGATTGTGTGCTGAACAGGTCCAGCACCAGCTTTCAATCCTGGCTCTTCTGCTGTGGGAGCAGAGGCCAAACGTTCGTGCTGTACTCACTGTGCTGCTGGGCAGCTGAGCGACACCACCTGAGAATTCGGATTCAAATGGACTTTTAGGTATGAAGCCGAGGAGAGACTGCAATGATGGTGACCCCGTTGGCAAAAGCTGCTTGTGTGCTGAAGAAGCAGAGCACTAGCTTTCCCTGCTGGTCCTTCTGCCGTGTGAGCAGATGCCACCGTTCATTCTGTGCTGACTGTGTTGCTGCGCAGCAGAGAGCAGGCCTCTGGACTGATTCTATTCAAATGCTTTTCCTGTATGAAAGTGAGCAGTGAAAGCAACGATGGATGCACCAATGTAAAGGGATTGTGTGCTGAACAGGTCCAGCACCAGCTTTCAATCCTGGCTCTTCTGCTGTGGGAGCAGAGGCCAAACGTTCGTGCTGTACTCACTGTGCTGCTGGGCAGCTGAGAGACACCACCTGAGAATTTGGATTCAAATGTACTTTTAGGTAGGAAACCGAGGAGAGACTGCAATGATGGTGACCCCGATGCAAAGCTGCTTGTGTGCTGAAGAGACACAGCACTAGCTTTCCCTGCTGGTCCTTCTGCCGTGTGAGCAGATGCCACTGTTCATTCTGACCTGACTGTGTTGCTGCGCAGCAGAGAGCAGCCTCTGGACTGATTCTTTCAAAATGCTTTTCCTGTATGAGTGTTAGCAGTGAAAGCAACGATGGAGGCACCAATGTAAAGGTGATTGTGTGCTGAACAGGTCCAGCACCAGCTTTCAATCTTTGCTCTTCTGCTGTGGGAGCAGAGGCCAAACGTTTGTGCTGTGCTCACTGTGCTACTGGGCAGCTGGAGACCACCTGAGAATTTGGATTCAAATGGACTTTTAGGTATGAAACCGAGGAGAGACTGCAATGATGGTGACCGCGTTGCAAAGCTGCTTGTGTGCTGAAGAAGCAGAGCACTAGCTTTCCCTGCTGGTCCTTCTGCCGTGGGAGCAGATGCCACTGTTCATTCTGTGCTGACTGTGTTGCTGCGCAGCAGAGAGCAGGCTCTGGACTGATTCCATTCAAATGCTTTTCCTGTATGAAAGTGAGCAGTGAAAGCAACGATGGAGGCACCAATGTAAAGGGGATTGTGTGCTGAACAGGTCCAGCACCAGCTTTCAATCCTGGCTCTTCTGCTGTGGGAGCAGAGGCCAAACGTTCGTGCTGTACTAACTGTGCTGCTGGGCAGCTGAGAGACACCACCTGAGAATTTGGATTCAAATGGACTTTTAGGTATGAAACCGAGGAGAGCCTGCAATGATGGTGACCACGTTGCAAAGCTGCTTGTGTGCTGAAGAGACACAGCACTAGCTTTCCCTGCTGGTCCTTCTGCCTTGTGAGCAGATGCCACTGTTCATTCTGTGCTGTGTTGCTGCCAGCAGGGAGCAGGCTCTGGACTGATTCTATTCAAATGCTTTTCCTGTATGAGTGTTAGCAGTGAAAGCAACGATGGAGGCACCAATGTAAAGGGGATTGTGTGCTGAACAGGTCCAGCACCAGCTTTCAATCCTGGCTCTTCTGCTGTGGGAGCAGAGGCCAAACGTTCGTGCTGTACTCACTGTGCTGCTGGGCAGCTGAGCGACACCACCTGAGAATTTGGATTCAAATGTACTTTTAGGTAGGAAACCGAGGAGAGACTGCAATGATGGTGACCCCGTTGCAAAGCTGCTTGTGTGCTGAAGAGACACAGCACTAGCTTTCCCTGCTGCTCCTTCTGCCGTGTGAGCAGATGCCACTGTTCATTCTGTGCTGACTGTGTTGCTGCGCAGCAGAGAGCAGGCTCTGGACTGATTCCATTCAAAAGCTTTTCTTGTATGAAAGTGAGCAGTGAAAGCAACGATGAATGCACCAATGTAAAAGTGATTGTGTGCTGAACAGGTCCAGCACCAGCTTTCAATCCTGGCTCTTCTGCTGTGGGAGCAGAGGCCAAACGTTCGTGCTGTACTAACTGTGCTACTGGGCAGCTGAGAGACACCACCTGAGAATTTGGATTCAAATGGACTTTTAGGTATGAAACCGAGGAGAGACTGCAATGATGGTGACCCCGTTGCAAAGCTGCTTGTGTGCTGAAGAAGCCCAGCACTAGCTTTCCCTGCTGGTCCTTCTGCTGTTTGAGCAGAATCCACTGTTCATTCTGTGCTGAGTGTGTTGCTGCGCAGCAGAGAGCAGGCTCTGGACTGATTCCATTCAAATGCTTTTCCTGTATGAAAGTGAGCAGTGAAAGCAACGATGGAGGCACCAATGTAAAGGGGATTGTGTGCTGAACAGGTCCAGCACCAGCTTTCAATCCTGGCTCTTCTGCTGTGGGAGCAGAGGCCAAACGTTCGTGCTGTACTCACTGTGCTGCTGGGCAGCTGAGACCACCTGAGAATTTGGATTCAAATGGACTTTTAGGTAGGAAACCGAGGAGAGACTGCAATGATGGTGACCCCGTTGCAAAGCTGCTTGTGTGCTGAAGAGACACAGCACTAGCTTTCCCTGCTGGTCCTTCTGCCGTGTGAGCAGATGCCACTGTTCATTCTGTGCTGTGTTGCTGCCAGCAGGGAGCAGGCTCTGGACTGATTCTATTCAAATGCTTTTCCTGTATGAGTGTTAGCAGTGAAAGCAACAATGGAGGCACCAATGTAAAGGGGATTGTGTGCTGAACAGGTCCAGCACCAGCTTTCAATCCTGGCTCTTCTGCTGTGGGAGCAGAGGCCAAACGTTCGTGCTGTACTCACTGTGCTGCTGGGCAGCTGAGCGACACCACCTGAGAATTTGGATTCAAATGGACTTTTAGGTAGGAAACCGAGGAGAGACTGCAATGATGGTGACCCCGTTGCAAAGCTGCTTGTGTGCTGAAGAGACACAGCACTAGCTTTCCCTGCTGCTCCTTCTGCCGTGTGAGCAGATGCCACTGTTCATTCTGTGCTGACTGTGTTGCTGCGCAGCAGAGAGCAGGCTCTGGACTGATTCCATTCAAATGCTTTTCCTGTATGAGTGTTAGCAGTGAAAGCAACGATGGATGCACCAATGTAAAGGGGATTGTGTGCTGAACAGGTCCAGCACCAGCTTTCAATCCTGGCTATTCTGCTGTGGGAGCAGAGGCCAAACATTCGTGCTGTACTCACTGTGCTGATGGGCAGCTGAGACCACCTGAGAATTTGGATTCAAATGGACTTTTAGGTAGGAAACCGAGGAGAGACTGCAATGATGGTGACCCCGTTGCAAAGCTGCTTGTGTGCTGAAGAGACACAGCACTAGCTTTCCCTGCTGGTCCTTCTGCCGTGTGAGCAGATGCCACTGTTCATTCTGTGCTGACTGTGTTCCTGCGCAGCAGAGAGCAGGCTCTGGACTGATTCCATTCAAATGCTTTTCCTGTATGAAAGTGAGCAGTGAAAGCAACGATGGAGGCACCAATGTAAAGGGGATTGTGTGCTGAACAGGTCCAGCACCAGCTTTCAATCCTGGCTCTTCTGCTGTGGGAGCAGAGGCCAAACGTTCGTGCTGTACTCACTGTGCTGCTGGACAGCTGAGCGACACCACCTGAGAATTTGGATTCAAATGTACTTTTAGGTAGGAAACCGAGGAGAGACTGCAATGATGGTGACCCCGTTGCAAAGCTGCTTGTGTGCTGAAGAGACACAGCACTAGCTTTCCCTGCTGCTCCTTCTGCCGTGTGAGCAGATGCCACTGTTCATTCTGTGCTGACTGTGTTGCTGCGCAGCAGAGAGCAGGCTCTGGACTGATTCCATTCAAAAGCTTTTCTTGTATGAAAGTGAGCAGTGAAAGCAACGATGAATGCACCAATGTAAAAGTGATTGTGTGCTGAACAGGTCCAGCACCAGCTTTCAATCCTGGCTCTTCTGCTGTGGGAGCAGAGGCCAAACGTTCGTGCTGTACTAACTGTGCTGCTGGGCAGCTGAGAGACACCACCTGAGAATTTGGATTCAAATGGACTTTTAGGTAGGAAACCGAGGAGAGACTGCAATGATGGTGACCCCGTTGCAAAGCTGCTTGTGTGCTGAAGAAGCCCAGCACTAGCTTTCCCTGCTGGTCCTTCTGCTGTTTGAGCAGAATCCACTGTTCATTCTGTGCTGAGTGTGTTGCTGCGCAGCAGAGAGCAGGCTCTGGACTGATTCCATTCAAATGCTTTTCCTGTATGAGTGTTAGCAGTGAAAGCAACGATGGAGGCACCAGTATAAAGGGGATTGTGTGCTGAACAGGTCCAGCACCAGCTTTCAATCCTGGCTCTTCTGCTGTGGGAGCAGAGGCCAAACGTTCGTGCTGTACTCACTGTGCTGCTGGGCAGCTGAGACCACCTGAGAATTTGGATTCAAATGGACTTTTAGGTAGGAAACCGAGGAGAGACTGCAATGATGGTGACCCCGTTGCAAAGCTGCTTGTGTGCTGAAGAGACACAGCACTAGCTTTCCCTGCTGGTCCTTCTGCCGTGTGAGCAGATGCCACTGTTCATTCTGTGCTGTGTTGCTGCCAGCAGGGAGCAGGCTCTGGACTGATTCTATTCAAATGCTTTTCCTGTATGAGTGTTAGCAGTGAAAGCAACAATGGAGGCACCAATGTAAAGGGGATTGTGTGCTGAACAGGTCCAGCACCAGCTTTCAATCCTGGCTCTTCTGCTGTGGGAGCAGAGGCCAAACGTTCGTGCTGTACTCACTGTGCTGCTGGGCAGCTGAGCGACACCACCTGAGAATTTGGATTCAATTGGACTTTTATTGGAAACCGAGGAGAGACTGCAATGATGGTGACCCCGTTGCAAAGCTGCTTGTGTGCTGAAGAGACACAGCACTAGCTTTCCCTGCTGCTCCTTCTGCCGTGTGAGCAGATGCCACTGTTCATTCTGTGCTGACTGTGTTGCTGCGCAGCAGAGAGCAGCCTCTGGACTGATTCCATTCAAATGCTTTTCTTGTATGAAAGTGAGCAGTGAAAGCAACGATGAATGCACCAATGTAAAAGTGATTGTGTGCTGAACAGGTCCAGCACCAGCTTTCAATCCTGGCTCTTCTGCTGTGGGAGCAGAGGCCAAACGTTCGTGCTGTACTCACTGTGCTGCTGGGCAGCTGAGCGACACCACCTGAGAATTTGGATTCAAATGTACTTTTAGGTATGAAACCGAGGAGAGACTGCAATGATGGTGACCCCGTTGCAAAGCTGCTTGTGTGCTGAAGAAGCCCAGCACTAGCTTTCCCTGCTGGTCCTTCTGCTGTTTGAGCAGAATCCACTGTTCATTCTGTGCTGAGTGTGTTGCTGCGCAGCAGAGAGCAGGCTCTGGACTGATTCCATTCAAATGCTTTTCCTGTATGAAAGTGAGCAGTGAAAGCAACGATGGAGGCACCAATGTAAAGGGGATTGTGTGCTGAACAGGTCCAGCACCAGCTTTCAATCCTGGCTCTTCTGCTGTGGGAGCAGAGGCCAAACGTTCGTGCTGTACTCACTGTGCTGCTGGGCAGCAGAGACCACCTGAGAATTTGGATTCAAATGGACTTTTAGGTAGGAAACCGAGGAGAGACTGCAATGATGGTGACCCCGTTGCAAAGCTGCTTGTGTGCTGAAGAGACACAGCACTAGCTTTCCCTGCTGGTCCTTCTGCCGTGTGAGCAGATGCCACTGTTCATTCTGTGCTGTGTTGCTGCCAGCAGGGAGCAGGCTCTGGACTGATTCTATTCAAATGCTTTTCCTGTATGAGTGTTAGCAGTGAAAGCAACAATGGAGGCACCAATGTAAAGGGGATTGTGTGCTGAACAGGTCCAGCACCAGCTTTCAATCCTGGCTCTTCTGCTGTGGGAGCAGAGGCCAAACGTTCGTGCTGTACTCACTGTGCTGCTGGGCAGCTGAGCGACACCACCTGAGAATTTGGATTCAAATGGACTTTTAGGTAGGAAACCGAGGAGAGACTGCAATGATGGTGACCCCGTTGCAAAGCTGCTTGTGTGCTGAAGAGACACAGCACTAGCTTTCCCTGCTGCTCCTTCTGCCGTGTGAGCAGATGCCACTGTTCATTCTGTGCTGAGTGTGTTGCTGCGCAGCAGAGAGCAGGCTCTGGACTGATTCCATTCAAATGCTTTTCCTGTATGAAAGTGAGCAGTGAAAGCAACGATGGATGCACCAATGTAAAGGGGATTGTGTGCTGAACAGGTCCAGCACCAGCTTTCAATACTGGCTCTTCTGCTGTGGGAGCAGAGGCCAAACGTTCGTGCTGTACTCACTGTGCTGCTGGGCAGCTGAGAGACACCACCTGAGAATTCGGATTCAAATGGACTTTTAGGTATGAAGCCGAGGAGAGACTGCAATGATGGTGACCCCGTTGCAAAGCTGCTTGTGTGCTGAAGAAGCAGAGCACTAGGTTTCCCTGCTGGTCCTTCTGCTGTTTGAGCAGAATCCACTGTTCATTCTGTGCTGAGTGTGTTGCTGCGCAGCAGAGAGCAGGCTCTGG
This sequence comes from Pezoporus flaviventris, assembly GCF_033815535.1. Lineage (NCBI taxonomy): Eukaryota > Metazoa > Chordata > Aves > Psittaciformes > Psittacidae > Pezoporus > Pezoporus flaviventris. Next base: position 195,644 of record NW_026892833.1, read on the forward strand.
ACTGATTCCATTCAAATGCTTTTCCTGTATGAGTGTTAGCAGTGAAAGCAACGATGGAGGCACCAATGTAAAGGGGATTGTGTGCTGAACAGGTCCAGCACCAGCTTTCAATCCTGGCTCTTCTGCTGTGGGAGCAGAGGCCAAACGTTCGTGCTGTACTCACTGTGCTGATGGGCAGCTGAGACCACCTGAGAATTTGGATTCAAATGGACTTTTAGGTAGGAAACCGAGGAGAGACTGCAATGATGGTGACCCCGTTGCAAAGCTGCTTGTGTGCTGAAGAGACACAGCACTAGCTTTCCCTGCTGGTCCTTCTGCCGTGTGAGCAGATGCCACTGTTCATTCTGTGCTGACTGTGTTCCTGCGCAGCAGAGAGCAGGCTCTGGACTGATTCCATTCAAATGCTTTTCCTGTATGAAAGTGAGCAGTGAAAGCAACGATGGAGGCACCAGTGTAAAGGGGATTGTGTGCTGAACAGGTCCAGCACCAGCTTTCAATCCTGGCTCTTCTGCTGTGGGAGCAGAGGCCAAACGTTCGTGCTGTACTCACTGTGCTGCTGGACAGCTGAGCGACACCACCTGAGAATTTGGATTCAAATGTACTTTTAGATAGGAAACCGAGGAGAGACTGCAATGATGGTGACCCCGTTGCAAAGCTGCTTGTGTGCTGAAGAGACACAGCACTAGCTTTCCCTGCTGCTCCTTCTGCCGTGTGAGCAGATGCCACTGTTCATTCTGTGCTGACTGTGTTGCTGCGCAGCAGAGAGCAGGCTCTGGACTGATTCCATTCAAAAGCTTTTCTTGTATGAAAGTGAGCAGTGAAAGCAACGATGAATGCACCAATGTAAAAGTGATTGTGTGCTGAACAGGTCCAGCACCAGCTTTCAATCCTGGCTCTTCTGCTGTGGGAGCAGAGGCCAAACGTTCGTGCTGTACTAACTGTGCTGCTGGGCAGCTGAGAGACACCACCTGAGAATTTGGATTCAAATGGACTTTTAGGTATGAAACCGAGGAGAGACTGCAATGATGGTGACCCCGTTGCAAAGCTGCTTGTGTGCTGAAGAAGCCCAGCACTAGCTTTCCCTGCTGGTCCTTCTGCTGTTTGAGCAGAATCCACTGTTCATTCTGTGCTGAGTGTGTTGCTGCGCAGCAGAGAGCAGGCTCTGGACTGATTCCATTCAAATGCTTTTCCTGTATGAGTGTTAGCAGTGAAAGCAACGATGGAGGCACCAGTATAAAGGGGATTGTGTGCTGAACAGGTCCAGCACCAGCTTTCAATACTGGCTCTTCTGCTGTGGGAGCAGAGGCCAAACGTTCGTGCTGTACTCACTGTGCTGCTGGGCAGCTGAGACCACCTGAGAATTTGGATTCAAATGGACTTTTAGGTAGGAAACCGAGGAGAGACTGCAATGATGGTGACCCCGTTGCAAAGCTGCTTGTGTGCTGAAGAGACACAGCACTAGCTTTCCCTGCTGGTCCTTCTGCCGTGTGAGCAGATGCCACTGTTCATTCTGTGCTGTGTTGCTGCCAGCAGGGAGCAGGCTCTGGACTGATTCTATTCAAATGCTTTTCCTGTATGAGTGTTAGCAGTGAAAGCAACAATGGAGGCACCAATGTAAAGGGGATTGTGTGCTGAACAGGTCCAGCACCAGCTTTCAATCCTGGCTCTTCTGCTGTGGGAGCAGAGGCCAAACGTTCGTGCTGTACTCACTGTGCTGCTGGGCAGCTGAGCGACACCACCTGAGAATTTGGATTCAATTGGACTTTTATTGGAAACCGAGGAGAGACTGCAATGATGGTGACCCCGTTGCAAAGCTGCTTGTGTGCTGAAGAGACACAGCACTAGCTTTCCCTGCTGCTCCTTCTGCCGTGTGAGCAGATGCCACTGTTCATTCTGTGCTGACTGTGTTGCTGCGCAGCAGAGAGCAGGCTCTGGACTGATTCCATTCAAATGCTTTTCCTGTAAGAAAGTGAGCAGTGAAAGCAACAATGGAGGCACCAATGTAAAGGGGATTGTGTGCTGAACAGGTCCAGCACCAGCTTTCAATCCTGGCTCTTCTGCTGTGGGAGCAGAGGCCAAACGTTCGTGCTGTACTCACTGTGCTGCTGGGCAGCTGAGACCACCTGAGAATTTGGATTCAAATGGACTTTTAGGTAGGAAACCGAGGAGAGACTGCAATGATGGTGACCCCGTTGCAAAGCTGCTTGTGTGCTGAAGAGACACAGCACTAGCTTTCCCTGCTGGTCCTTCTGCCGTGTGAGCAGATGCCACTGTTCATTCTGTGCTGTGTTGCTGCCAGCAGGGAGCAGGCTCTGGACTGATTCTATTCAAATGCTTTTCCTGTATGAGTGTTAGCAGTGAAAGCAACAATGGAGGCACCAATGTAAAGGGGATTGTGTGCTGAACAGGTCCAGCACCAGCTTTCAATCCTGGCTCTTCTGCTGTGGGAGCAGAGGCCAAACGTTCGTGCTGTACTCACTGTGCTACTGGGCAGCTGAGCGACACCACCTGAGAATTTGGATTCAAATGTACTTTTAGGTAGGAAACCGAGGAGAGACTGCAATGATGGTGACCCCGTTGCAAAGCTGCTTGTGTGCTGAAGAGACACAGCACTAGCTTTCCCTGCTGGTCCTTCTGCCGTGTGAGCAGATGCCACTGTTCATTCTGTGCTGTGTTGCTGCCAGCAGGGAGCAGGCTCTGGACTGATTCTATTCAAATGCTTTTCCTGTATGAGTGTTAGCAGTGAAAGCAACAATGGAGGCACCAATGTAAAGGGGATTGTGTGCTGAACAGGTCCAGCACCAGCTTTCAATCCTGGCTCTTCTGCTGTGGGAGCAGAGGCCAAACGTTCGTGCTGTACTCACTGTGCTGCTGGGCAGCTGAGCGACACCACCTGAGAATTTGGATTCAATTGGACTTTTATTGGAAACCGAGGAGAGACTGCAATGATGGTGACCCCGTTGCAAAGCTGCTTGTGTGCTGAAGAGACACAGCACTAGCTTTCCCTGCTGCTCCTTCTGCCGTGTGAGCAGATGCCACTGTTCATTCTGTGCTGACTGTGTTGCTGCGCAGCAGAGAGCAGCCTCTGGACTGATTCCATTCAAATGCTTTTCTTGTATGAAAGTGAGCAGTGAAAGCAACGATGAATGCACCAATGTAAAAGTGATTGTGTGCTGAACAGGTCCAGCACCAGCTTTCAATCCTGGCTCTTCTGCTGTGGGAGCAGAGGCCAAACGTTCGTGCTGTACTCACTGTGCTGCTGGGCAGCTGAGCGACACCACCTGAGAATTTGGATTCAAATGTACTTTTAGGTATGAAACCGAGGAGAGACTGCAATGATGGTGACCCCGTTGCAAAGCTGCTTGTGTGCTGAAGAAGCCCAGCACTAGCTTTCCCTGCTGGTCCTTCTGCTGTTTGAGCAGAATCCACTGTTCATTCTGTGCTGAGTGTGTTGCTGCGCAGCAGAGAGCAGGCTCTGGACTGATTCCATTCAAATGCTTTTCCTGTATGAAAGTGAGCAGTGAAAGCAACGATGGAGGCACCAATGTAAAGGGGATTGTGTGCTGAACAGGTCCAGCACCAGCTTTCAATCCTGGCTCTTCTGCTGTGGGAGCAGAGGCCAAACGTTCGTGCTGTACTCACTGTGCTGCTGGGCAGCAGAGACCACCTGAGAATTTGGATTCAAATGGACTTTTAGGTAGGAAACCGAGGAGAGACTGCAATGATGGTGACCCCGTTGCAAAGCTGCTTGTGTGCTGAAGAGACACAGCACTAGCTTTCCCTGCTGGTCCTTCTGCCGTGTGAGCAGATGCCACTGTTCATTCTGTGCTGTGTTGCTGCCAGCAGGGAGCAGGCTCTGGACTGATTCTATTCAAATGCTTTTCCTGTATGAGTGTTAGCAGTGAAAGCAACAATGGAGGCACCAATGTAAAGGGGATTGTGTGCTGAACAGGTCCAGCACCAGCTTTCAATCCTGGCTCTTCTGCTGTGGGAGCAGAGGCCAAACGTTCGTGCTGTACTCACTGTGCTGCTGGGCAGCTGAGCGACACCACCTGAGAATTTGGATTCAAATGGACTTTTAGGTAGGAAACCGAGGAGAGACTGCAATGATGGTGACCCCGTTGCAAAGCTGCTTGTGTGCTGAAGAGACACAGCACTAGCTTTCCCTGCTGCTCCTTCTGCCGTGTGAGCAGATGCCACTGTTCATTCTGTGCTGAGTGTGTTGCTGCGCAGCAGAGAGCAGGCTCTGGACTGATTCCATTCAAATGCTTTTCCTGTATGAAAGTGAGCAGTGAAAGCAACGATGGATGCACCAATGTAAAGGGGATTGTGTGCTGAACAGGTCCAGCACCAGCTTTCAATACTGGCTCTTCTGCTGTGGGAGCAGAGGCCAAACGTTCGTGCTGTACTCACTGTGCTGCTGGGCAGCTGAGAGACACCACCTGAGAATTCGGATTCAAATGGACTTTTAGGTATGAAGCCGAGGAGAGACTGCAATGATGGTGACCCCGTTGCAAAGCTGCTTGTGTGCTGAAGAAGCAGAGCACTAGGTTTCCCTGCTGGTCCTTCTGCTGTTTGAGCAGAATCCACTGTTCATTCTGTGCTGAGTGTGTTGCTGCGCAGCAGAGAGCAGGCTCTGGACTGATTCCATTCAAATGCTTTTCCTGTATGAGTGTTAGCAGTGAAAGCAACGATGGAGGCACCAATGTAAAGGGGATTGTGTGCTGAACAGGTCCAGCACCAGCTTTCAATCCTGGCTCTTCTGCTGTGGGAGCAGAGGCCAAACGTTCGTGCTGTACTCACTGTGCTGATGGGCAGCTGAGACCACCTGAGAATTTGGATTCAAATGGACTTTTAGGTAGGAAACCGAGGAGAGACTGCAATGATGGTGACCCCGTTGCAAAGCTGCTTGTGTGCTGAAGAGACACAGCACTAGCTTTCCCTGCTGGTCCTTCTGCCGTGTGAGCAGATGCCACTGTTCATTCTGTGCTGACTGTGTTCCTGCGCAGCAGAGAGCAGGCTCTGGACTGATTCCATTCAAATGCTTTTCCTGTATGAAAGTGAGCAGTGAAAGCAACGATGGAGGCACCAGTGTAAAGGGGATTGTGTGCTGAACAGGTCCAGCACCAGCTTTCAATCCTGGCTCTTCTGCTGTGGGAGCAGAGGCCAAACGTTCGTGCTGTACTCACTGTGCTGCTGGACAGCTGAGCGACACCACCTGAGAATTTGGATTCAAATGTACTTTTAGATAGGAAACCGAGGAGAGACTGCAATGATGGTGACCCCGTTGCAAAGCTGCTTGTGTGCTGAAGAGACACAGCACTAGCTTTCCCTGCTGCTCCTTCTGCCGTGTGAGCAGATGCCACTGTTCATTCTGTGCTGACTGTGTTGCTGCGCAGCAGAGAGCAGGCTCTGGACTGATTCCATTCAAAAGCTTTTCTTGTATGAAAGTGAGCAGTGAAAGCAACGATGAATGCACCAATGTAAAAGTGATTGTGTGCTGAACAGGTCCAGCACCAGCTTTCAATCCTGGCTCTTCTGCTGTGGGAGCAGAGGCCAAACGTTCGTGCTGTACTAACTGTGCTGCTGGGCAGCTGAGAGACACCACCTGAGAATTTGGATTCAAATGGACTTTTAGGTATGAAACCGAGGAGAGACTGCAATGATGGTGACCCCGTTGCAAAGCTGCTTGTGTGCTGAAGAAGCCCAGCACTAGCTTTCCCTGCTGGTCCTTCTGCTGTTTGAGCAGAATCCACTGTTCATTCTGTGCTGAGTGTGTTGCTGCGCAGCAGAGAGCAGGCTCTGGACTGATTCCATTCAAATGCTTTTCCTGTATGAGTGTTAGCAGTGAAAGCAACGATGGAGGCACCAGTATAAAGGGGATTGTGTGCTGAACAGGTCCAGCACCAGCTTTCAATACTGGCTCTTCTGCTGTGGGAGCAGAGGCCAAACGTTCGTGCTGTACTCACTGTGCTGCTGGGCAGCTGAGACCACCTGAGAATTTGGATTCAAATGGACTTTTAGGTAGGAAACCGAGGAGAGACTGCAATGATGGTGACCCCGTTGCAAAGCTGCTTGTGTGCTGAAGAGACACAGCACTAGCTTTCCCTGCTGGTCCTTCTGCCGTGTGAGCAGATGCCACTGTTCATTCTGTGCTGTGTTGCTGCCAGCAGGGAGCAGGCTCTGGACTGATTCTATTCAAATGCTTTTCCTGTATGAGTGTTAGCAGTGAAAGCAACAATGGAGGCACCAATGTAAAGGGGATTGTGTGCTGAACAGGTCCAGCACCAGCTTTCAATCCTGGCTCTTCTGCTGTGGGAGCAGAGGCCAAACGTTCGTGCTGTACTCACTGTGCTGCTGGGCAGCTGAGCGACACCACCTGAGAATTTGGATTCAATTGGACTTTTATTGGAAACCGAGGAGAGACTGCAATGATGGTGACCCCGTTGCAAAGCTGCTTGTGTGCTGAAGAGACACAGCACTAGCTTTCCCTGCTGCTCCTTCTGCCGTGTGAGCAGATGCCACTGTTCATTCTGTGCTGACTGTGTTGCTGCGCAGCAGAGAGCAGGCTCTGGACTGATTCCATTCAAATGCTTTTCCTGTAAGAAAGTGAGCAGTGAAAGCAACAATGGAGGCACCAATGTAAAGGGGATTGTGTGCTGAACAGGTCCAGCACCAGCTTTCAATCCTGGCTCTTCTGCTGTGGGAGCAGAGGCCAAACGTTCGTGCTGTACTCACTGTGCTGCTGGGCAGCTGAGACCACCTGAGAATTTGGATTCAAATGGACTTTTAGGTAGGAAACCGAGGAGAGACTGCAATGATGGTGACCCCGTTGCAAAGCTGCTTGTGTGCTGAAGAGACACAGCACTAGCTTTCCCTGCTGGTCCTTCTGCCGTGTGAGCAGATGCCACTGTTCATTCTGTGCTGTGTTGCTGCCAGCAGGGAGCAGGCTCTGGACTGATTCTATTCAAATGCTTTTCCTGTATGAGTGTTAGCAGTGAAAGCAACAATGGAGGCACCAATGTAAAGGGGATTGTGTGCTGAACAGGTCCAGCACCAGCTTTCAATCCTGGCTCTTCTGCTGTGGGAGCAGAGGCCAAACGTTCGTGCTGTACTCACTGTGCTGCTGGGCAGCTGAGCGACACCACCTGAGAATTTGGATTCAAATGTACTTTTAGGTAGGAAACCGAGGAGAGACTGCAATGATGGTGACCCCGTTGCAAAGCTGCTTGTGTGCTGAAGAGACACAGCACTAGCTTTCCCTGCTGGTCCTTCTGCCGTGTGAGCAGATGCCACTGTTCATTCTGTGCTGTGTTGCTGCCAGCAGGGAGCAGGCTCTGGACTGATTCTATTCAAATGCTTTTCCTGTATGAGTGTTAGCAGTGAAAGCAACAATGGAGGCACCAATGTAAAGGGGATTGTGTGCTGAACAGGTCCAGCACCAGCTTTCAATCCTGGCTCTTCTGCTGTGGGAGCAGAGGCCAAACGTTCGTGCTGTACTCACTGTGCTGCTGGGCAGCTGAGCGACACCACCTGAGAATTTGGATTCAATTGGACTTTTATTGGAAACCGAGGAGAGACTGCAATGATGGTGACCCCGTTGCAAAGCTGCTTGTGTGCTGAAGAGACACAGCACTAGCTTTCCCTGCTGCTCCTTCTGCCGTGTGAGCAGATGCCACTGTTCATTCTGTGCTGACTGTGTTGCTGCGCAGCAGAGAGCAGCCTCTGGACTGATTCCATTCAAATGCTTTTCTTGTATGAAAGTGAGCAGTGAAAGCAACGATGAATGCACCAATGTAAAAGTGATTGTGTGCTGAACAGGTCCAGCACCAGCTTTCAATCCTGGCTCTTCTGCTGTGGGAGCAGAGGCCAAACGTTCGTGCTGTACTCACTGTGCTGCTGGGCAGCTGAGCGACACCACCTGAGAATTTGGATTCAAATGTACTTTTAGGTATGAAACCGAGGAGAGACTGCAATGATGGTGACCCCGTTGCAAAGCTGCTTGTGTGCTGAAGAAGCCCAGCACTAGCTTTCCCTGCTGGTCCTTCTGCTGTTTGAGCAGAATCCACTGTTCATTCTGTGCTGAGTGTGTTGCTGCGCAGCAGAGAGCAGGCTCTGGACTGATTCCATTCAAATGCTTTTCCTGTATGAAAGTGAGCAGTGAAAGCAACGATGGAGGCACCAATGTAAAGGGGATTGTGTGCTGAACAGGTCCAGCACCAGCTTTCAATCCTGGCTCTTCTGCTGTGGGAGCAGAGGCCAAACGTTCGTGCTGTACTCACTGTGCTGCTGGGCAGCTGAGACCACCTGAGAATTTGGATTCAAATGGACTTTTAGGTAGGAAACCGAGGAGAGACTGCAATGATGGTGACCCCGTTGCAAAGCTGCTTGTGTGCTGAAGAGACACAGCACTAGCTTTCCCTGCTGGTCCTTCTGCCGTGTGAGCAGATGCCACTGTTCATTCTGTGCTGTGTTGCTGCCAGCAGGGAGCAGGCTCTGGACTGATTCTATTCAAATGCTTTTCCTGTATGAGTGTTAGCAGTGAAAGCAACAATGGAGGCACCAATGTAAAGGGGATTGTGTGCTGAACAGGTCCAGCACCAGCTTTCAATCCTGGCTCTTCTGCTGTGGGAGCAGAGGCCAAACGTTCGTGCTGTACTCACTGTGCTGCTGGGCAGCTGAGCGACACCACCTGAGAATTTGGATTCAAATGGACTTTTAGGTAGGAAACCGAGGAGAGACTGCAATGATGGTGACCCCGTTGCAAAGCTGCTTGTGTGCTGAAGAGACACAGCACTAGCTTTCCCTGCTGCTCCTTCTGCCGTGTGAGCAGATGCCACTGTTCATTCTGTGCTGACTGTGTTGCTGCGCAGCAGAGAGCAGCCTCTGGACTGATTCCATTCAAATGCTTTTCCTGTATGAAAGTGAGCAGTGAAAGCAACGATGGAGGCACCAATGTAAAGGGGATTGTGTGCTGAACAGGTCCAGCACCAGCTTTCAATACTGGCTCTTCTGCTGTGGGAGCAGAGGCCAAACGTTCGTGCTGTACTCACTGTGCTGCTGGGCAGCTGAGAGACACCACCTGAGAATTCGGATTCAAATGGACTTTTAGGTATGAAGCCGAGGAGAGACTGCAATGATGGTGACCCCGTTGCAAAGCTGCTTGTGTGCTGAAGAAGCAGAGCACTAGGTTTCCCTGCTGGTCCTTCTGCTGTTTGAGCAGAATCCACTGTTCATTCTGTGCTGAGTGTGTTGCTGCGCAGCAGAGAGCAGGCTCTGGACTGATTCCATTCAAATGCTTTTCCTGTATGAGTGTTAGCAGTGAAAGCAACGATGGAGGCACCAATGTAAAGGGGATTGTGTGCTGAACAGGTCCAGCACCAGCTTTCAATCCTGGCTCTTCTGCTGTGGGAGCAGAGGCCAAACGTTCGTGCTGTACTCACTGTGCTAATGGGCAGCTGAGACCACCTGAGAATTTGGATTCAAATGGACTTTTAGGTAGGAAACCGAGGAGAGACTGCAATGATGGTGACCCCGTTGCAAAGCTGCTTGTGTGCTGAAGAGACACAGCACTAGCTTTCCCTGCTGGTCCTTCTGCCGTGTGAGCAGATGCCACTGTTCATTCTGTGCTGTGTTGCTGCCAGCAGGGAGCAGGCTCTGGACTGATTCTATTCAAATGCTTTTCCTGTATGAGTGTTAGCAGTGAAAGCAACAATGGAGGCACCAATGTAAAGGGGATTGTGTGCTGAACAGGTCCAGCACCAGCTTTCAATCCTGGCTCTTCTGCTGTGGGAGCAGAGGCCAAACGTTCGTGCTGTACTCACTGTGCTGCTGGGCAGCTGAGCGACACCACCTGAGAATTTGGATTCAATTGGACTTTTATTGGAAACCGAGGAGAGACTGCAATGATGGTGACCCCGTTGCAAAGCTGCTTGTGTGCTGAAGAGACACAGCACTAGCTTTCCCTGCTGCTCCTTCTGCCGTGTGAGCAGATGCCACTGTTCATTCTGTGCTGACTGTGTTGCTGCGCAGCAGAGAGCAGCCTCTGGACTGATTCCATTCAAATGCTTTTCTTGTATGAAAGTGAGCAGTGAAAGCAACGATGAATGCACCAATGTAAAAGTGATTGTGTGCTGAACAGGTCCAGCACCAGCTTTCAATCCTGGCTCTTCTGCTGTGGGAGCAGAGGCCAAACGTTCGTGCTGTACTCACTGTGCTGCTGGGCAGCTGAGCGACACCACCTGAGAATTTGGATTCAAATGTACTTTTAGGTATGAAACCGAGGAGAGACTGCAATGATGGTGACCCCGTTGCAAAGCTGCTTGTGTGCTGAAGAAGCCCAGCACTAGCTTTCCCTGCTGGTCCTTCTGCTGTTTGAGCAGAATCCACTGTTCATTCTGTGCTGAGTGTGTTGCTGCGCAGCAGAGAGCAGGCTCTGGACTGATTCCATTCAAATGCTTTTCCTGTATGAAAGTGAGCAGTGAAAGCAACGATGGAGGCACCAATGTAAAGGGGATTGTGTGCTGAACAGGTCCAGCACCAGCTTTCAATCCTGGCTCTTCTGCTGTGGGAGCAGAGGCCAAACGTTCGTGCTGTACTCACTGTGCTGCTGGGCAGCTGAGACCACCTGAGAATTTGGATTCAAATGGACTTTTAGGTAGGAAACCGAGGAGAGACTGCAATGATGGTGACCCCGTTGCAAAGCTGCTTGTGTGCTGAAGAGACACAGCACTAGCTTTCCCTGCTGCTCCTTCTGCCGTGTGAGCAGATGCCACTGTTCATTCTGTGCTGTGTTGCTGCCAGCAGGGAGCAGGCTCTGGACTGATTCTATTCAAATGCTTTTCCTGTATGAGTGTTAGCAGTGAAAGCAACAATGGAGGCACCAATGTAAAGGGGATTGTGTGCTGAACAGGTCCAGCACCAGCTTTCAATCCTGGCTCTTCTGCTGTGGGAGCAGAGGCCAAACGTTCGTGCTGTACTCACTGTGCTGCTGGGCAGCTGAGCGACACCACCTGAGAATTTGGATTCAAATGGACTTTTAGGTAGGAAACCGAGGAGAGACTGCAATGATGGTGACCCCGTTGCAAAGCTGCTTGTGTGCTGAAGAGACACAGCACTAGCTTTCCCTGCTGCTCCTTCTGCCGTGTGAGCAGATGCCACTGTTCATTCTGTGCTGACTGTGTTGCTGCGCAGCAGAGAGCAGCCTCTGGACTGATTCCATTCAAATGCTTTTCCTGTATGAAAGTGAGCAGTGAAAGCAACGATGGAGGCACCAATGTAAAGGGGATTGTGTGCTGAACAGGTCCAGCACCAGCTTTCAATACTGGCTCTTCTGCTGTGGGAGCAGAGGCCAAACGTTCGTGCTGTACTCACTGTGCTGCTGGGCAGCTGAGAGACACCACCTGAGAATTCGGATTCAAATGGACTTTTAGGTATGAAGCCGAGGAGAGACTGCAATGATGGTGACCCCGTTGCAAAGCTGCTTGTGTGCTGAAGAAGCAGAGCACTAGGTTTCCCTGCTGGTCCTTCTGCTGTTTGAGCAGAATCCACTGTTCATTCTGTGCTGAGTGTGTTGCTGCGCAGCAGAGAGCAGGCTCTGGACTGATTCCATTCAAATGCTTTTCCTGTATGAGTGTTAGCAGTGAAAGCAACGATGGAGGCACCAATGTAAAGGGGATTGTGTGCTGAACAGGTCCAGCACCAGCTTTCAATCCTGGCTCTTCTGCTGTGGGAGCAGAGGCCAAACGTTCGTGCTGTACTCACTGTGCTGATGGGCAGCTGAGACCACCTGAGAATTTGGATTCAAATGGACTTTTAGGTAGGAAACCGAGGAGAGACTGCAATGATGGTGACCCCGTTGCAAAGCTGCTTGTGTGCTGAAGAGACACAGCACTAGCTTTCCCTGCTGGTCCTTCTGCCGTGTGAGCAGATGCCACTGTTCATTCTGTGCTGTGTTCCTGCGCAGCAGAGAGCAGGCTCTGGACTGATTCCATTCAAATGCTTTTCCTGTATGAAAGTGAGCAGTGAAAGCAACGATGGAGGCACCAGTGTAAAGGGGATTGTGTGCTGAACAGGTCCAGCACCAGCTTTCAATCCTGGCTCTTCTGCTGTGGGAGCAGAGGCCAAACGTTCGTGCTGTACTCACTGTGCTGCTGGACAGCTGAGCGACACCACCTGAGAATTTGGATTCAAATGTACTTTTAGGTAGGAAACCGAGGAGAGACTGCAATGATGGTGACCCCGTTGCAAAGCTGCTTGTGTGCTGAAGAGACACAGCACTAGCTTTCCCTGCTGCTCCTTCTGCCGTGTGAGCAGATGCCACTGTTCATTCTGTGCTGACTGTGTTGCTGCGCAGCAGAGAGCAGGCTCTGGACTGATTCCATTCAAATGCTTTTCTTGTATGAGAGTGAGCAGTGAAAGCAACGATGAATGCACCAATGTAAAAGTGATTGTGTGCTGAACAGGTCCAGCACCAGCTTTCAATCCTGGCTCTTCTGCTGTGGGAGCAGAGGCCAAACGTTCGTGCTGTACTAACTGTGCTGCTGGGCAGCTGAGAGACACCACCTGAGAATTTGGATTCAAATGGACTTTTAGGTATGAAACCGAGGAGAGACTGCAATGATGGTGACCCCGTTGCAAAGCTGCTTGTGTGCTGAAGAAGCCCAGCACTAGCTTTCCCTGCTGCTCCTTCTGCCGTGTGAGCAGATGCCACTGTTCATTCTGTGCTGACTGTGTTGCTGCGCAGCAGAGAGCAGGCTCTGGACTGATTCCATTCAAAAGCTTTTCTTGTATGAAAGTGAGCAGTGAAAGCAACGATGAATGCACCAATGTAAAAGTGATTGTGTGCTGAACAGGTCCAGTACCAGCTTTCAATCCTGGCTCTTCTGCTGTGGGAGCAGAGGCCAAACGTTCGTGCTGTACTCACTGTGCTGCTGGGCAGCTGAGAGACACCACCTGAGAATTTGGATTCAAATGGACTTTTAGGTATGAAACCGAGGAGAGACTGCAATGATGGTGACCCCGTTGCAAAGCTGCTTGTGTGCTGAAGAAGCCCAGCACTAGCTTTCCCTGCTGGTCCTTCTGCCGTGTGAGCAGATGCCACTGTTCATTCTGTGCTGACTGTGTTGCTGCGCAGCAGAGAGCAGGCTCTGGACTGATTCCATTCAAATGCTTTTCCTGTAAGAAAGTGAGCAGTGAAAGCAACGATGGAGGCACCAATGTAAAGGGGATTGTGTGCTGAACAGGTCCAGCACCAGCTTTCAATAGTGGCTCTTCTGCTGTGGGAGCAGAGGCCAAACGTTCGTGCTGTACTAACTGTGCTGCTGGGCAGCTGAGAGACACCACCTGAGAATTTGGATTCAAATGGACTTTTAGGTATGAAACCGAGGAGAGACTGCAATGATGGTGACCCCGTTGCAAAGCTGCTTGTTTGCTGAAGAGACACAGCACTAGCTTTCCCTGCTGGTCCTTCTGCCGTGTGAGCAGATGCCACTGTTCATTCTGTGCTGTGTTGCTGCCAGCAGGGAGCAGGCTCTGGACTGATTCTATTCAAATGCTTTTCCTGTATGAGTGTTAGCAGTGAAAGCAACGATGGAGGCACCAATGTAAAGGGGATTGTGTGCTGAACAGGTCCAGCACCAGCTTTCAATACTGGCTCTTCTGCTGTGGGAGCAGAGGCCAAACGTTCGTGCTGTACTCACTGTGCTGCTGGGCAGCTGAGCGACACCACCTGAGAATTTGGATTCAAATGTACTTTTAGGTAGGAAACCGAGGAGAGACTGCAATGATGGTGACCCCGTTGCAAAGCTGCTTGTGTGCTGAAGAAGCAGAGCACTAGCTTTCCCTGCTGGTCCTTCTGCCGTGTGAGCAGATGCCACTGTTCATTCTGTGCTGACTGTGTTCCTGCGCAGCAGAGAGCAGCCTCTGGACTGATTCCATTCAAATGCTTTTCCTGTATGAAAGTGAGCAGTGAAAGCAACGATGGAGGCACCAATGTAAAGGTGATTGTGTGCTGAACAGGTCCAGCACCAGCTTTCAATCCTTGCTCTTCTGCTGTGGGACCAGAGTCCAAACGTTCGTGCTGTGCTCCCTTTGCTACTGGGCAGCTGAGACCACGTGAGAATTTGGATTCAAATGGACTTTTAGGTATGAAACCGAGGAGAGACTGCAATGATGGTGACCCCGTTGCAAAGCTGCTTGTGTGCTGAAGAGGCCCAGCACTAGCTTTCCCTGCTGGTCCTTCTGCCGTGTGAGCAGATGCCACTGTTCATTCTGTGCTGACTGTGTTGCTGCGCAGCAGAGAGCAGCCTCTGGACTGATTCCATTCAAATGCTTTTCTTGTATGAAAGTGAGCAGTGAAAGCAACGATGAATGCACCAATGTAAAAGTGATTGTGTGCTGAACAGGTCCAGCACCAGCTTTCAATCCTGGCTCTTCTGCTGTGGGAGCAGAGGCCAAACGTTCGTGCTGTACTCACTGTGCTACTGGGCAGCTGAGACCACCTGAGAATTTGGATTCAAATGTACTTTTAGGTAGGAAACCGAGGAGAGACTGCAATGATGGTGACCCCGTTGCAAAGCTGCTTGTGTGCTGAAGAAGCAGAGCACTAGCTTTCCCTGCTGGTCCTTCTGCCGTGTGAGCAGATGCCACTGTTCATTCTGTGCTGAGTGTGTTGCTGCGCAGCAGAGAGCAGGCTCTGGACTGATTCCATTCAAATGCTTTTCCTGTATGAAAGTGAGCAGTGAAAGCAACGATGGAGGCACCAATGTAAAGGTGATTGTGTGCTGAACAGGTCCAGCACCAGCTTTCAATCCTTGCTCTTCTGCTGTGGGACCAGAGTCCAAACGTTCGTGCTGTGCTCCCTGTGCTACTGGGCAGCTGAGACCACGTGAGAATTTGGATTCAAATGGACTTTTAGGTATGAAACCGAGGAGAGACTGCAATGATGGTGACCCCGTTGCAAAGCTGCTTGTGTGCTGAAGAGACACAGCACTAGCTTTCCCTGCTGGTCCTTCTGCCGTGTGAGCAGATGCCACTGTTCATTCTGTGCTGTGTTGCTGCCAGCAGGGAGCAGGCTCTGGACTGATTCTATTCAAATGCTTTTCCTGTATGAGTGTTAGCAGTGAAAGCAACAATGGAGGCACCAATGTAAAGGGGATTGTGTGCTGAACAGGTCCAGCACCAGCTTTCAATCCTGGCTCTTCTGCTGTGGGAGCAGAGGCCAAACGTTCGTGCTGTACTCACTGTGCTGCTGGACAGCTGAGCGACACCACCTGAGAATTTGGATTCAAATGTACTTTTAGGTAGGAAACCGAGGAGAGACTGCAATGATGGTGACCCCGTTGCAAAGCTGCTTGTGTGCTGAAGAGACACAGCACTAGCTTTCCCTGCTGCTCCTTCTGCCGTGTGAGCAGATTTCATTTCGGGGGCTGGACAGTGTTCCTGCCGCACGCAGAGGAGCAGGCTCTGGACTGATTCCATTCAAAAGCTTTTCTTGTATGAAAGTGAGCAGTGAAAGCAACGGATGAATGCACCAATGTAAAAGTGATTGTGTGCTGAACAGGTCCAGCACCAGCTTTCAATCCTGGCTCTTCTGCTGTGGGAGCAGAGGCCCAAACGTTCGTGCTGTACTAACTGTGCTGCTGGGCAGCTGAGAGACACCACCTGAGAATTTGGATTCAAATGGACTTTTAGGTATGAAACCGAGGAGAGACTGCAATGATGGTGACCCCGTTGCAAAGCTGCTTGTGTGCTGAAGAAGCCCAGCACTAGCTTTCCCTGCTGGTCCTTCTGCTGTTTGAGCAGAATCCACAGTTCATTCTGTGCTGACTGTGTTGCTGCGCAGCAGAGAGCAGCCTCTGGACTGATTCCATTCAAATGCTTTTCCTGTATGAAAGTGAGCAGTGAAAGCAACGATGGAGGCACCAATGTAAAGGGGATTGTGTGCTGAACAGGTCCAGCACCAGCTTTCAATCCTGGCTCTTCTGCTGTGGGAGCAGAGGCCAAACGTTCGTGCTGTACTCACTGTGCTGCTGGGCAGCTGAGACCACCTGAGAATTTGGATTCAAATGGACTTTTAGGTAGGAAACGAGGAGAGACTGCAATGATGGTGACCCCGTTGCAAAGCTGCTTGTGTGCTGAAGAGACACAGCACTAGCTTTCCCTGCTGGTCCTTCTGCCGTGTGAGCAGATGCCACTGTTCATTCTGTGCTGTGTTGCTGCCAGCAGGGAGCAGGCTCTGGACTGATTCTATTCAAATGCTTTTCCTGTATGAGTGTTAGCAGTGAAAGCAACAATGGAGGCACCAATGTAAAGGGGATTGTGTGCTGAACAGGTCCAGCACCAGCTTTCAATCCTGGGCTCTTCTGCTGTGGGAGCAGAGGCCAACGTTCGTGCTGTAATAACTGTGCTGCTGGGCAGCTGAGCGACACCACCTGAGAATTTGGATTCAAATGTACTTTTAGGTAGGAAACCGAGGAGAGACTGCAATGATGGTGACCCCGTTGCAAAGCTGCTTGTGTGCTGAAGAAGCAGAGCACTAGCTTTCCCTGCTGGTCCTTCTGCCGTGTGAGCAGATGCCACTGTTCATTCTGTGCTGACTGTGTTCCTGCGCAGCAGAGAGCAGGCTCAGGACTGATTCCATTCAAATGCTTTTCCTGTATGAAAGTGAGCAGTGAAAGCAACGATGGAGGCACCAATGTAAAGGTGATTGTGTGCTGAACAGGTCCAGCACCAGCTTTCAATACTGGCTCTTCTGCTGTGGGAGCAGAAGCCAAACGTTCGTGCTGTACTCACTGTGCTGCTGGGCAGATGAGCGACAGCACCTGAGAATTCGGATTCAAATGGACTTTTAGGTATGAAGCCGAGGAGAGACTGCAATGATGGTGACCCCGTTGCAAAGCTGCTTGTGTGCTGAAGAAGCAGAGCACTAGCTTTCCCTGCTGCTCCTTCTGCCGTGTGAGCAGATGCCACTGTTCATTCTGTGCTGACTGTGTTGCTGCGCAGCAGAGAGCAGGCTCTGGACTGATTCCATTCAAATGCTTTTCCTGTATGAAAGTGAGCAGTGAAAGCAACGATGGAGGCACCAATGTAAAGGGGATTGTGTGCTGAACAGGTCCAGCACCAGCTTTCAATCCTGGCTCTTCTGCTGTGGGAGCAGAGGCCAAACGTTCGTGCTGTACTCACTGTGCTGCTGGACAGCTGAGCGACACCACCTGAGAATTTGGATTCAAATGTACTTTTAGGTAGGAAACCGAGGAGAGACTGCAATGATGGTGACCCCGTTGCAAAGCTGCTTGTGTGCTGAAGAGACACAGCACTAGCTTTCCCTGCTGCTCCTTCTGCCGTGTGAGCAGATGCCACTGTTCATTCTGTGCTGACTGTGTTCCTGCGCAGCAGAGAGCAGGCTCTGGACTGATTCCATTCAAAAGCTTTTCTTGTATGAAAGTGAGCAGTGAAAGCAACGATGAATGCACCAATGTAAAAGTGATTGTGTGCTGAACAGGTCCAGCACCAGCTTTCAATCCTGGCTCTTCTGCTGTGGGAGCAGAGGCCAAACGTTCGTGCTGTACTAACTGTGCTGCTGGGCAGCTGAGAGACACCACCTGAGAATTTGGATTCAAATGGACTTTTAGGTATGAAACCGAGGAGAGACTGCAATGATGGTGACCCCGTTGCAAAGCTGCTTGTGTGCTGAAGAAGCCCAGCACTAGCTTTCCCTGCTGGTCCTTCTGCTGTTTGAGCAGAATCCACAGTTCATTCTGTGCTGACTGTGTTGCTGCGCAGCAGAGAGCAGGCTCTGGACTGATTCCATTCAAATGCTTTTCCTGTATGAAAGTGAGCAGTGAAAGCAACGATGGAGGCACCAATGTAAAGGGGATTGTGTGCTGAACAGGTCCAGCACCAGCTTTCAATCCTGGCTCTTCTGCTGTGGGAGCAGAGGCCAAACGTTCGTGCTGTACTCACTGTGCTGCTGGGCAGCTGAGACCACCTGAGAATTTGGATTCAAATGGACTTTTAGGTAGGAAACCGAGGAGAGACTGCAATGATGGTGACCCCGTTGCAAAGCTGCTTGTGTGCTGAAGAGACACAGCACTAGCTTTCCCTGCTGCTCCTTCTGCCGTGTGAGCAGATGCCACTGTTCATTCTGTGCTGACTGTGTTGCTGCGCAGCAGAGAGCAGGCTCTGGACTGATTCCATTCAAATGCTTTTCCTGTATGAAAGTGAGCAGTGAAAGCAACGATGGAGGCACCAATGTAAAGGGGATTGTGTGCTGAACAGGTCCAGCACCAGCTTTCAATCCTGGCTCTTCTGCTGTGGGAGCAGAGGCCAAACGTTCGTGCTGTACTCACTGTGCTGCTGGGCAGCTGAGCGACACCACCTGAGAATTCGGATTCAAATGGACTTTTAGGTATGAAGCCGAGGAGAGACTGCAATGATGGTGACCCCGTTGCAAAGCTGCTTGTGTGCTGAAGAAGCAGAGCACTAGGTTTCCCTGCTGGTCCTTCTGCCGTGTGAGCAGATGCCACTGTTCATTCTGTGCTGACTGTGTTCCTGCGCAGCAGAGAGCAGGCTCTGGACTGATTCCATTCAAATGCTTTTCCTGTATGAAAGTGAGCAGTGAAAGCAACGATGGAGGCACCAATGTAAAGGGGATTGTGTGCTGAACAGGTCCAGCACCAGCTTTCAATCCTGGCTCTTCTGCTGTGGGAGCAGAGGCCAAACGTTCGTGCTGTACTAACTGTGCTACTGGGCAGCTGAGACCACCTGAGAATTTGGATTCAAATGGACTTTTAGGTATGAAACCGAGGAGAGACTGCAATGATGGTGACCCCGTTGCAAAGCTGCTTGTGTGCTGAAGAAGCAGAGCACTAGCTTTCCCTGCTGGTCCTTCTGCCGTGTGAGCAGATGCCACTGTTCATTCTGTGCTGACTGTGTTCCTGCGCAGCAGAGAGCAGGCTCAGGACTGATTCCATTCAAATGCTTTTCCTGTATGAAAGTGAGCAGTGAAAGCAACGATGGAGGCACCAATGTAAAGGTGATTGTGTGCTGAACAGGTCCAGCACCAGCTTTCAATACTGGCTCTTCTGCTGTGGGAGCAGAAGCCAAACGTTCGTGCTGTACTCACTGTGCTGCTGGGCAGATGAGCGACAGCACCTGAGAATTCGGATTCAAATGGACTTTTAGGTATGAAGCCGAGGAGAGACTGCAATGATGGTGACCCCGTTGCAAAGCTGCTTGTGTGCTGAAGAAGCAGAGCACTAGCTTTCCCTGCTGCTCCTTCTGCCGTGTGAGCAGATGCCACTGTTCATTCTGTGCTGACTGTGTTGCTGCGCAGCAGAGAGCAGGCTCTGGACTGATTCCATTCAAATGCTTTTCCTGTATGAAAGTGAGCAGTGAAAGCAACGATGGAGGCACCAATGTAAAGGGGATTGTGTGCTGAACAGGTCCAGCACCAGCTTTCAATCCTGGCTCTTCTGCTGTGGGAGCAGAGGCCAAACGTTCGTGCTGTACTCACTGTGCTGCTGGACAGCTGAGCGACACCACCTGAGAATTTGGATTCAAATGTACTTTTAGGTAGGAAACCGAGGAGAGACTGCAATGATGGTGACCCCGTTGCAAAGCTGCTTGTGTGCTGAAGAGACACAGCACTAGCTTTCCCTGCTGCTCCTTCTGCCGTGTGAGCAGATGCCACTGTTCATTCTGTGCTGACTGTGTTCCTGCGCAGCAGAGAGCAGGCTCTGGACTGATTCCATTCAAAAGCTTTTCTTGTATGAAAGTGAGCAGTGAAAGCAACGATGAATGCACCAATGTAAAAGTGATTGTGTGCTGAACAGGTCCAGCACCAGCTTTCAATCCTGGCTCTTCTGCTGTGGGAGCAGAGGCCAAACGTTCGTGCTGTACTAACTGTGCTGCTGGGCAGCTGAGAGACACCACCTGAGAATTTGGATTCAAATGGACTTTTAGGTATGAAACCGAGGAGAGACTGCCATGATGGTGACCCCGTTGCAAAGCTGCTTGTGTGCTGAAGAAGCCCAGCACTAGCTTTCCCTGCTGGTCCTTCTGCTGTTTGAGCAGAATCCACAGTTCATTCTGTGCTGACTGTGTTGCTGCGCAGCAGAGAGCAGGCTCTGGACTGATTCCATTCAAATGCTTTTCCTGTATGAAAGTGAGCAGTGAAAGCAACGATGGAGGCACCAATGTAAAGGGGATTGTGTGCTGAACAGGTCCAGCACCAGCTTTCAATCCTGGCTCTTCTGCTGTGGGAGCAGAGGCCAAACGTTCGTGCTGTACTCACTGTGCTGCTGGGCAGCTGAGACCACCTGAGAATTTGGATTCAAATGGACTTTTAGGTAGGAAACCGAGGAGAGACTGCAATGATGGTGACCCCGTTGCAAAGCTGCTTGTGTGCTGAAGAGACACAGCACTAGCTTTCCCTGCTGCTCCTTCTGCCGTGTGAGCAGATGCCACTGTTCATTCTGTGCTGACTGTGTTGCTGCGCAGCAGAGAGCAGGCTCTGGACTGATTCCATTCAAATGCTTTTCCTGTATGAAAGTGAGCAGTGAAAGCAACGATGGAGGCACCAATGTAAAGGGGATTGTGTGCTGAACAGGTCCAGCACCAGCTTTCAATACTGGCTCTTCTGATGTGGGAGCAGAAGCCAAACGTTCGTGCTGTACTCACTGTGCTGCTGGGCAGCTGAGCGACACCACCTGAGAATTCGGATTCAAATGGACTTTTAGGTATGAAGCCGAGGAGAGACTGCAATGATGGTGACCCCGTTGCAAAGCTGCTTGTGTGCTGAAGAAGCAGAGCACTAGCTTTCCCTGCTGGTCCTTCTGCCGTGTGAGCAGATGCCACTGTTCATTCTGTGCTGACTGTGTTCCTGCGCAGCAGAGAGCAGGCTCTGGACTGATTCCATTCAAATGCTTTTCCTGTATGAAAGTGAGCAGTGAAAGCAACGATGGAGGCACCAATGTAAAGGGGATTGTGTGCTGAACAGGTCCAGCACAAGCTTTCAATCCTGGCTCTTCTGCTGTGGGAGCAGAGGCCAAACGTTCGTGCTGTACTCACTGTGCTGCTGGACAGCTGAGCGACACCACCTGAGAATTTGGATTCAAATGTACTTTTAGGTATGAAACCGAGGAGAGACTGCAATGATGGTGACCCCGTTGCAAAGCTGCTTGTGTGCTGAAGAGACACAGCACTAGCTTTCCCTGCTGCTCCTTCTGCCGTGTGAGCAGATGCCACTGTTCATTCTGTGCTGACTGTGTTGCTGCGCAGCAGAGAGCAGCCTCTGGACTGATTCCATTCAAATGCTTTTCTTGTATGAAAGTGAGCAGTGAAAGCAACGATGAATGCACCAATGTAAAGGTGATTGTGTGCTGAACAGGTCCAGCACCAGCTTTCAATCCTGGCTCTTCTGCTGTGGGAGCAGAGGCCAAACGTTCGTGCTGTACTAACTGTGCTGCTGGGCAGCTGAGAGACACCACCTGAGAATTTGGATTCAAATGGACTTTTAGGTATGAAACCGAGGAGAGACTGCAATGATGGTGACCACGTTGCAAAGCTGCTTTTGTGCTGAAGAGACACAGCACTAGCTTTCCCTGCTGGTCCTTCTGCCGTGTGAGCAGATGCCACTGTTCATTCTGTGCTGTGTTGCTGCCAGCAGGGAGCAGGCTCTGGACTGATTCCATTCAAATGCTTTTCCTGTATGAGTGTTAGCAGTGAAAGCAACGATGGAGGCACCAGTATAAAGGGGATTGTGTGCTGAACAGGTCCAGCACCAGCTTTCAATCCTGGCTCTTCTGCTGTGGGAGCAGAGGCCAAACGTTCGTGCTGTACTAACTGTGCTGCTGGGCAGCTGAGACCACCTGAGAATTTGGATTCAAATGTACTTTTAGGTAGGAAACCGAGGAGAGACTGCAATGATGGTGACCCCGTTGCAAAGCTGCTTGTGTGCTGAAGAGACACAGCACTAGCTTTCCCTGCTGCTCCTTCTGCCGTGTGAGCAGATGCCACTGTTCATTCTGTGCTGACTGTGTTGCTGCGCAGCAGAGAGCAGGCTCTGGACTGATTCCATTCAAATGCTTTTCCTGTATGAAAGTGAGCAGTGAAAGCAACGATGGAGGCACCAATGTAAAGGGGATTGTGTGCTGAACAGGTCCAGCACCAGCTTTCAATCCTGGCTCTTCTGCTGTGGGAGCAGAGGCCAAACGTTCGTGCTGTACTCACTGTGCTGCTGGGCAGCTGAGCGACACCACCTGAGAATTCGGATTCAAATGGACTTTTAGGTATGAAGCCGAGGAGAGACTGCAATGATGGTGACCCCGTTGCAAAGCTGCTTGTGTGCTGAAGAAGCAGAGCACTAGGTTTCCCTGCTGGTCCTTCTGCCGTGTGAGCAGATGCCACTGTTCATTCTGTGCTGACTGTGTTGCTGCGCAGCAGAGAGCAGGCTCTGGACTGATTCCATTCAAATGCTTTTCCTGTATGAAAGTGAGCAGTGAAAGCAACGATGGAGGCACCAATGTAAAGGGGATTGTGTGCTGAACAGGTCCAGCACCAGCTTTAAATCCTGGCTCTTCTGCTGTGGGAGCAGAGGCCAAACGTTCGTGCTGTACTAACTGTGCTACTGGGCAGCTGAGACCACCTGAGAATTTGGATTCAAATGGACTTTTAGGTATGAAACCGAGGAGAGACTGCAATGATGGTGACCCCGTTGCAAAGCTGCTTGTGTGCTGAAGAAGCAGAGCACTAGCTTTCCCTGCTGGTCCTTCTGCCGTGTGAGCAGATGCCACTGTTCATTCTGTGCTGACTGTGTTCCTGCGCAGCAGAGAGCAGGCTCTGGACTGATTCCATTCAAATGCTTTTCCTGTATGAAAGTGAGCAGTGAAAGCAACGATGGATGCACCAATGTAAAGGTGATTGTGTGCTGAACAGGTCCAGCACCAGCTTTCAATCCTGGCTCTTCTGCTGTGGGAGCAGAGGCCAAACGTTCGTGCTGTACTCACTGTGCTGCTGGGCAGCTGAGAGACACCACCTGAGAATTTGGATTCAAATGGACTTTTAGGTAGGAAACCGAGGAGAGACTGCAATGATGGTGACCCCGTTGCAAAGCTGCTTGTGTGCTGAAGAGACACAGCACTAGCTTTCCCTGCTGCTCCTTCTGCCGTGTGAGCAGATGCCACTGTTCATTCTGTGCTGACTGTGTTGCTGCGCAGCAGAGAGCAGGCTCTGGACGGATTCTATTCAAATGCTTTTCCTGTATGAAAGTGAGCAGTGAAAGCAACGATGGAGGCACCAATGTAAAGGGGATTGTGTGCTGAACAGGTCCAGCACCAGCTTTCAATCCTGGCTCTTCTGCTGTGGGAGCAGAGGCCAAACGTTCGTGCTGTACTCACTGTGCTGCTGGGCAGCTGAGACCACCTGAGAATTTGGATTCAAATGGACTTTTAGGTAGGAAACCGAGGAGAGACTGCAATGATGGTGACCCCGTTGCAAAGCTGCTTGTGTGCTGAAGAGACACAGCACTAGCTTTCCCTGCTGGTCCTTCTGCCGTGTGAGCAGATGCCACTGTTCATTCTGTGCTGTGTTGCTGCCAGCAGGGAGCAGGCTCTGGACTGATTCTATTCAAATGCTTTTCCTGTATGAGTGTTAGCAGTGAAAGCAACAATGGACCCACCAATGTAAAGGGGATTGTGTGCTGAACAGGTCCAGCACCAGCTTTCAATCCTGGCTCTTCTGCTGTGGGAGCAGAGGCCAAACGTTCGTGCTGTACTCACTGTGCTGCTGGGCAGCTGAGCGACACCACCTGAGAATTTGGATTCAAATGTACTTTTAGGTAGGAAACCGAGGAGAGACTGCAATGATGGTGACCCCGTTGCAAAGCAGCTTGTGTGCTGAAGAGACACAGCACTAGCTTTCCCTGCTGCTCCTTCTGCCGTGTGAGCAGATGCCACTGTTCATTCTGTGCTGACTGTGTTCCTGCGCAGCAGAGAGCAGGCTCTGGACTGATTCCATTCAAAAGCTTTTCTTGTATGAAAGTGAGCAGTGAAAGCAACGATGAATGCACCAATGTAAAAGTGATTGTGTGCTGAACAGGTCCAGCACCAGCTTTCAATCCTGGCTCTTCTGCTGTGGGAGCAGAGGCCAAACGTTCGTGCTGTACTAACTGTGCTGCTGGGCAGCTGAGAGACACCACCTGAGAATTTGGATTCAAATGGACTTTTAGGTATGAAACCGAGGAGAGACTGCAATGATGGTGACCCCGTTGCAAAGCTGCTTGTGTGCTGAAGAAGCCCAGCACTAGCTTTCCCTGCTGGTCCTTCTGCTGTTTGAGCAGAATCCACAGTTCATTCTGTGCTGACTGTGTTGCTGCGCAGCAGAGAGCAGCCTCTGGACTGATTCCATTCAAATGCTTTTCCTGTATGAAAGTGAGCAGTGAAAGCAACGATGGAGGCACCAATGTAAAGGGGATTGTGTGCTGAACAGGTCCAGCACCAGCTTTCAATCCTGGCTCTTCTGCTGTGGGAGCAGAGGCCAAACGTTCGTGCTGTACTCACTGTGCTGCTGGGCAGCTGAGACCACCTGAGAATTTGGATTCAAATGGACTTTTAGGTAGGAAACCGAGGAGAGACTGCAATGATGGTGACCCCGTTGCAAAGCTGCTTGTGTGCTGAAGAGACACAGCACTAGCTTTCCCTGCTGGTCCTTCTGCCGTGTGAGCAGATGCCACTGTTCATTCTGTGCTGTGTTGCTGCCAGCAGGGAGCAGGCTCTGGACTGATTCTATTCAAATGCTTTTCCTGTATGAGTGTTAGCAGTGAAAGCAACAATGGAGGCACCAATGTAAAGGGGATTGTGTGCTGAACAGGTCCAGCACCAGCTTTCAATCCTGGCTCTTCTGCTGTGGGAGCAGAGGCCAAACGTTCGTGCTGTAATAACTGTGCTGCTGGGCAGCTGAGCGACACCACCTGAGAATTTGGATTCAAATGTACTTTTAGGTAGGAAACCGAGGAGAGACTGCAATGATGGTGACCCCGTTGCAAAGCTGCTTGTGTGCTGAAGAGACACAGCACTAGCTTTCCCTGCTGCTCCTTCTGCCGTGTGAGCAGATGCCACTGTTCATTCTGTGCTGACTGTGTTGCTGCGCAGCAGAGAGCAGCCTCTGGACTGATTCCATTCAAATGCTTTTCCTGTATGAAAGTGAGCAGTGAAAGCAACGATGGAGGCACCAATGTAAAGGGGATTGTGTGCTGAACAGGTCCAGCACCAGCTTTCAATCCTGGCTCTTCTGCTGTGGGAGCAGAGGCCAAACGTTCGTGCTGTACTCACTGTGCTGCTGGGCAGCTGAGCGACACCACCTGAGAATTCGGATTCAAATGGACTTTTAGGTATGAAGCCGAGGAGAGACTGCAATGATGGTGACCCCGTTGCAAAGCTGCTTGTGTGCTGAAGAAGCAGAGCACTAGGTTTCCCTGCTGGTCCTTCTGCCGTGTGAGCAGATGCCACAGTTCATTCTGTGCTGACTGTGTTCCTGCGCAGCAGAGAGCAGGCTCTGGACTGATTCCATTCAAATGCTTTTCCTGTATGAAAGTGAGCAGTGAAAGCAACGATGGAGGCACCAATGTAAAGGGGATTGTGTGCTGAACAGGTCCAGCACCAGCTTTCAATCCTGGCTCTTCTGCTGTGGGAGCAGAGGCCAAACGTTCGTGCTGTACTAACTGTGCTACTGGGCAGCTGAGACCACCTGAGAATTTGGATTCAAATGGACTTTTAGGTATGAAACCGAGGAGAGACTGCAATGATGGTGACCCCGTTGCAAAGCTGCTTGTGTGCTGAAGAAGCAGAGCACTAGCTTTCCCTGCTGGTCCTTCTGCCGTGTGAGCAGATGCCACTGTTCATTCTGTGCTGACTGTGTTCCTGCGCAGCAGAGAGCAGGCTCTGGACTGATTCCATTCAAATGCTTTTCCTGTATGAAAGTGAGCAGTGAAAGCAACGATGGATGCACCAATGTAAAGGTGATTGTGTGCTGAACAGGTCCAGCACCAGCTTTCAATCCTGGCTCTTCTGCTGTGGGAGCAGAGGCCAAACGTTCGTGCTGTACTCACTGTGCTGCTGGGCAGCTGAGAGACACCACCTGAGAATTTGGATTCAAATGGACTTTTAGGTAGGAAACCGAGGAGAGACTGCAATGATGGTGACCCCGTTGCAAAGCTGCTTGTGTGCTGAAGAGACACAGCACTAGCTTTCCCTGCTGCTCCTTCTGCCGTGTGAGCAGATGCCACTGTTCATTCTGTGCTGACTGTGTTGCTGCGCAGCAGAGAGCAGCCTCTGGACTGATTCCATTCAAATGCTTTTCTTGTATGAAAGTGAGCAGTGAAAGCAACGATGAATGCACCAATGTAAAGGTGATTGTGTGCTGAACAGGTCCAGCACCAGCTTTCAATCCTGGCTCTTCTGCTGTGGGAGCAGAGGCCAAACGTTCGTGCTGTACTAACTGTGCTGCTGGGCAGCTGAGAGACACCACCTGAGAATTTGGATTCAAATGGACTTTTAGGTATGAAACCGAGGAGAGACTGCAATGATGGTGACCACGTTGCAAAGCTGCTTTTGTGCTGAAGAGACACAGCACTAGCTTTCCCTGCTGGTCCTTCTGCCGTGTGAGCAGATGCCACTGTTCATTCTGTGCTGTGTTGCTGCCAGCAGGGAGCAGGCTCTGGACTGATTCCATTCAAATGCTTTTCCTGTATGAGTGTTAGCAGTGAAAGCAACGATGGAGGCACCAGTATAAAGGGGATTGTGTGCTGAACAGGTCCAGCACCAGCTTTCAATCCTGGCTCTTCTGCTGTGGGAGCAGAGGCCAAACGTTCGTGCTGTACTAACTGTGCTGCTGGGCAGCTGAGACCACCTGAGAATTTGGATTCAAATGTACTTTTAGGTAGGAAACCGAGGAGAGACTGCAATGATGGTGACCCCGTTGCAAAGCTGCTTGTGTGCTGAAGAGACACAGCACTAGCTTTCCCTGCTGCTCCTTCTGCCGTGTGAGCAGATGCCACTGTTCATTCTGTGCTGACTGTGTTGCTGCGCAGCAGAGAGCAGGCTCTGGACTGATTCCATTCAAATGCTTTTCCTGTATGAAAGTGAGCAGTGAAAGCAACGATGGAGGCACCAATGTAAAGGGGATTGTGTGCTGAACAGGTCCAGCACCAGCTTTCAATCCTGGCTCTTCTGCTGTGGGAGCAGAGGCCAAACGTTCGTGCTGTACTCACTGTGCTGCTGGGCAGCTGAGCGACACCACCTGAGAATTCGGATTCAAATGGACTTTTAGGTATGAAGCCGAGGAGAGACTGCAATGATGGTGACCCCGTTGCAAAGCTGCTTGTGTGCTGAAGAAGCAGAGCACTAGGTTTCCCTGCTGGTCCTTCTGCCGTGTGAGCAGATGCCACTGTTCATTCTGTGCTGACTGTGTTGCTGCGCAGCAGAGAGCAGGCTCTGGACTGATTCCATTCAAATGCTTTTCCTGTATGAAAGTGAGCAGTGAAAGCAACGATGGAGGCACCAATGTAAAGGTGATTGTGTGCTGAACAGGTCCAGCACCAGCTTTCAATCCTGGCTCTTCTGCTGTGGGAGCAGAGGCCAAACGTTCGTGCTGTACTCACTGTGCTGCTGGGCAGCTGAGAGACACCACCTGAGAATTTGGATTCAAATGGACTTTTAGGTAGGAAACCGAGGAGAGACTGCAATGATGGTGACCCCGTTGCAAAGCTGCTTGTGTGCTGAAGAGACACAGCACTAGCTTTCCCTGCTGCTCCTTCTGCCGTGTGAGCAGATGCCACTGTTCATTCTGTGCTGACTGTGTTCCTGCGCAGCAGAGAGCAGGCTCTGGACGGATTCTATTCAAATGCTTTTCCTGTATGAAAGTGAGCAGTGAAAGCAACGATGGAGGCACCAATGTAAAGGGGATTGTGTGCTGAACAGGTCCAGCACCAGCTTTCAATCCTGGCTCTTCTGCTGTGGGAGCAGAGGCCAAACGTTCGTGCTGTACTCACTGTGCTGCTGGGCAGCTGAGACCACCTGAGAATTTGGATTCAAATGGACTTTTAGGTAGGAAACCGAGGAGAGACTGCAATGATGGTGACCCCGTTGCAAAGCTGCTTGTGTGCTGAAGAGACACAGCACTAGCTTTCCCTGCTGGTCCTTCTGCCGTGTGAGCAGATGCCACTGTTCATTCTGTGCTGTGTTGCTGCCAGCAGGGAGCAGGCTCTGGACTGATTCTATTCAAATGCTTTTCCTGTATGAGTGTTAGCAGTGAAAGCAACAATGGACCCACCAATGTAAAGGGGATTGTGTGCTGAACAGGTCCAGCACCAGCTTTCAATCCTGGCTCTTCTGCTGTGGGAGCAGAGGCCAAACGTTCGTGCTGTACTCACTGTGCTGCTGGGCAGCTGAGCGACACCACCTGAGAATTTGGATTCAAATGTACTTTTAGGTAGGAAACCGAGGAGAGACTGCAATGATGGTGACCCCGTTGCAAAGCAGCTTGTGTGCTGAAGAGACACAGCACTAGCTTTCCCTGCTGCTCCTTCTGCCGTGTGAGCAGATGCCACTGTTCATTCTGTGCTGACTGTGTTGCTGCGCAGCAGAGAGCAGGCTCTGGACTGATTCCATTCAAATGCTTTTCCTGTATGAAAGTGAGCAGTGAAAGCAACGATGGATGCACCAATGTAAAGGGGATTGTGTGCTGAACAGGTCCAGCACCAGCTTTCAATACTGGCTCTTCTGCTGTGGGAGCAGAGGCCAAACGTTCGTGCTGTACTCACTGTGCTGCTGGGCAGCTGAGCGACACCACCTGAGAATTTGGATTCAAATGGACTTTTAGGTAGGAAACCGAGGAGAGACTGCAATGATGGTGACCCCGTTGCAAAGCAGCTTGTGTGCTGAAGAGACACAGCACTAGCTTTCCCTGCTGCTCCTTCTGCCGTGTGAGCAGATGCCACTGTTCATTCTGTGCTGTGTTGCTGCGCAGCAGAGAGCAGGCTCTGGACTGATTCCATTCAAATGCTTTTCCTGTATGAAAGTGAGCAGTGAAAGCAACGATGGAGGCACCAATGTAAAGGGGATTGTGTGCTGAACAGGTCCAGCACCAGCTTTCAATCCTGGCTCTTCTGCTGTGGGAGCAGAGGCCAAACGTTCGTGCTGTACTCACTGTGCTGCTGGGCAGCTGAGCGACACCACCTGAGAATTCGGATTCAAATGGACTTTTAGGTATGAAACCGAGGAGAGACTGCAATGATGGTGACCCCGTTGCAAAGCTGCTTGTGTGCTGAAGAAGCAGAGCACTAGCTTTCCCTGCTGGTCCTTCTGCCGTGTGAGCAGATGCCACTGTTCATTCTGTGCTGACTGTGTTCCTGCGCAGCAGAGAGCAGGCTCTGGACTGATTCCATTCAAATGCTTTTCCTGTATGAAAGTGAGCAGTGAAAGCAACGATGGATGCACCAATGTAAAGGTGATTGTGTGCTGAACAGGTCCAGCACCAGCTTTCAATCCTGGCTCTTCTGCTGTGGGAGCAGAGGCCAAACGTTCGTGCTGTACTCACTGTGCTGCTGGGCAGCTGAGAGACACCACCTGAGAATTTGGATTCAAATGGACTTTTAGGTAGGAAACCGAGGAGAGACTGCAATGATGGTGACCCCGTTGCAAAGCTGCTTGTGTGCTGAAGAGACACAGCACTAGCTTTCCCTGCTGCTCCTTCTGCCGTGTGAGCAGATGCCACTGTTCATTCTGTGCTGACTGTGTTGCTGCGCAGCAGAGAGCAGCCTCTGGACTGATTCCATTCAAATGCTTTTCTTGTATGAAAGTGAGCAGTGAAAGCAACGATGAATGCACCAATGTAAAGGTGATTGTGTGCTGAACAGGTCCAGCACCAGCTTTCAATCCTGGCTCTTCTGCTGTGGGAGCAGAGGCCAAACGTTCGTGCTGTAATAACTGTGCTGCTGGGCAGCTGAGAGACACCACCTGAGAATTTGGATTCAAATGGACTTTTAGGTATGAAACCGAGGAGAGACTGCAATGATGGTGACCCCGTTGCAAAGCTGCTTGTTTGCTGAAGAGACACAGCACTAGCTTTCCCTGCTGGTCCTTCTGCCGTGTGAGCAGATGCCACTGTTCATTCTGACCTGACTGTGTTGCCTCGCAGCAGAGAGCAGCCTCTGGACTGATTCTATTCAAATGCTTTTCCTGTATGAGTGTTAGCAGTGAAAGCAACGATGGAGGCACCAATGTAAAGGTGATTGTGTGCTGAACAGGTCCAGCACCAGCTTTCAATCCTTGCTCTTCTGCTGTGGGAGCAGAGGCCAAACGTTCGTGCTGTGCTCACTGTGCTGCTGGGCAGCTGAGACCACCTGAGAATTTGGATTCAAATGGACTTTTAGGTATGAAACCGAGGAGAGACTGCAATGATGGTGACCCCGTTGCAAAGCTGCTTGTGTGCTGAAGAAGCAGAGCACTAGCTTTCCCTGCTGGTCCTTCTGCCGCGTGAGCAGATGCCACTGTTCATCCTGTGCTGACTGTGTTCCTGCGCAGCAGAGAGCAGGCTCTGGACTGATTCCATTCAAATGCTTTTCCTGTATGAAAGTGAGCAGTGAAAGCAACGATGGAGGCACCAATGTAAAGGGGATTGTGTGCTGAACAGGTCCAGCACCAGCTTTCAATCCTGGCTCTTCTGCTGTGGGAGCAGAGGCCAAACGTTCGTGCTGTACTAACTGTGCTGCTGGGCAGCTGAGAGACACCACCTGAGAATTTGGATTCAAATGGACTTTTAGGTATGAAACCGAGGAGAGCCTGCAATGATGGTGACCACGTTGCAAAGCTGCTTGTGTGCTGAAGAGACACAGCACTAGCTTTCCCTGCTGGTCCTTCTGCCGTGTGAGCAGATGCCACTGTTCATTCTGTGCTGAGTGTGTTGCTGCGCAGCAGAGAGCAGGCTCTGGACTGATTCCATTCAAATGCTTTTCCTGTATGAGTGTTAGCAGTGAAAGCAACGATGGAGGCACCAGTATAAAGGGGATTGTGTGCTGAACAGGTCCAGCACCAGCTTTCAATCCTGGCTCTTCTGCTGTGGGAGCAGAGGCCAAACGTTCGTGCTGTACTCACTGTGCTGCTGGACAGCTGAGCGACACCACCTGAGAATTTGGATTCAAATGTACTTTTAGGTATGAAACCGAGGAGAGACTGCAATGATGGT
The DNA here is from genome assembly GCF_033815535.1 of Pezoporus flaviventris. Classification (NCBI taxonomy): domain Eukaryota; kingdom Metazoa; phylum Chordata; class Aves; order Psittaciformes; family Psittacidae; genus Pezoporus; species Pezoporus flaviventris. The sequence continues at coordinate 226,886 of NW_026892833.1, forward strand.
GACCCCGTTGCAAAGCTGCTTGTGTGCTGAAGAGACACAGCACTAGCTTTCCCTGCTGCTCCTTCTGCATTGTGAGCAGATGCCACTGTTCATTCTGTGCTGACTGTGTTCCTGCGCAGCAGAGAGCAGGCTCTGGACTGATTCCATTCAAAAGCTTTTCTTGCATGAAAGTGAGCAGTGAAAGCAACGATGAATGCACCAATGTAAAAGTGATTGTGTGCTGAACAGGTCCAGCACCAGCTTTCAATCCTGGCTCTTCTGCTGTGGGAGCAGAGGCCAAACGTTCGTGCTGTACTAACTGTGCTGCTGGGCAGCTGAGAGACACCACCTGAGAATTTGGATTCAAATGGACTTTTAGGTAGGAAACCGAGGAGAGACTGCAATGATGGTGACCCCGTTGCAAAGCTGCTTGTGTGCTGAAGAAGCCCAGCACTAGCTTTCCCTGCTGGTCCTTCTGCTGTTTGAGCAGAATCCACTGTTCATTCTGTGCTGAGTGTGTTGCTGCGCAGCAGAGAGCAGGCTCTGGACTGATTCCATTCAAATGCTTTTCCTGTATGAGTGTTAGCAGTGAAAGCAACGATGGAGGCACCAGTATAAAGGGGATTGTGTGCTGAACAGGTCCAGCACCAGCTTTCAATCCTGGCTCTTCTGCTGTGGGAGCAGAGGCCAAACGTTCGTGCTGTACTCACTGTGCTGCTGGGCAGCTGAGACCACCTGAGAATTTGGATTCAAATGGACTTTTAGGTAGGAAACCGAGGAGAGACTGCAATGATGGTGACCCCGTTGCAAAGCTGCTTGTGTGCTGAAGAGACACAGCACTAGCTTTCCCTGCTGGTCCTTCTGCCGTGTGAGCAGATGCCACTGTTCATTCTGTGCTGTGTTGCTGCCAGCAGGGAGCAGGCTCTGGACTGATTCTATTCAAATGCTTTTCCTGTATGAGTGTTAGCAGTGAAAGCAACAATGGACCCACCAATGTAAAGGGGATTGTGTGCTGAACAGGTCCAGCACCAGCTTTCAATCCTGGCTCTTCTGCTGTGGGAGCAGAGGCCAAACGTTCGTGCTGTACTCACTGTGCTGCTGGGCAGCTGAGCGACACCACCTGAGAATTTGGATTCAAATGTACTTTTAGGTAGGAAACCGAGGAGAGACTGCAATGATGGTGACCCCGTTGCAAAGCAGCTTGTGTGCTGAAGAGACACAGCACTAGCTTTCCCTGCTGCTCCTTCTGCCGTGTGAGCAGATGCCACTGTTCATTCTGTGCTGACTGTGTTGCTGCGCAGCAGAGAGCAGGCTCTGGACTGATTCCATTCAAATGCTTTTCCTGTATGAAAGTGAGCAGTGAAAGCAACGATGGATGCACCAATGTAAAGGGGATTGTGTGCTGAACAGGTCCAGCACCAGCTTTCAATACTGGCTCTTCTGCTGTGGGAGCAGAGGCCAAACGTTCGTGCTGTACTCACTGTGCTGCTGGGCAGCTGAGCGACACCACCTGAGAATTTGGATTCAAATGGACTTTTAGGTAGGAAACCGAGGAGAGACTGCAATGATGGTGACCCCGTTGCAAAGCAGCTTGTGTGCTGAAGAGACACAGCACTAGCTTTCCCTGCTGCTCCTTCTGCCGTGTGAGCAGATGCCACTGTTCATTCTGTGCTGTGTTGCTGCGCAGCAGAGAGCAGGCTCTGGACTGATTCCATTCAAATGCTTTTCCTGTATGAAAGTGAGCAGTGAAAGCAACGATGGAGGCACCAATGTAAAGGGGATTGTGTGCTGAACAGGTCCAGCACCAGCTTTCAATACTGGCTCTTCTGCTGTGGGAGCAGAGGCCAAACGTTCGTGCTGTACTCACTGTGCTGCTGGGCAGCTGAGCGACACCACCTGAGAATTCGGATTCAAATGGACTTTTAGGTATGAAACCGAGGAGAGACTGCAATGATGGTGACCCCGTTGCAAAGCTGCTTGTTTGCTGAAGAGACACAGCACTAGCTTTCCCTGCTGGTCCTTCTGCCGTGTGAGCAGATGCCACTGTTCATTCTGACCTGACTGTGTTGCCTCGCAGCAGAGAGCAGGCTCTGGACTGATTCTATTCAAATGCTTTTCCTGTATGAGTGTTAGCAGTGAAAGCAACGATGGAGGCACCAATGTAAAGGTGATTGTGTGCTGAACAGGTCCAGCACCAGCTTTCAATCCTTGCTCTTCTGCTGTGGGAGCAGAGGCCAAACGTTCGTGCTGTGCTCACTGTGCTGCTGGGCAGCTGAGACCACCTGAGAATTTGGATTCAAATGGACTTTTAGGTAGGAAACCGAGGAGAGACTGCAATGATGGTGACCCCGTTGCAAAGCTGCTTGTGTGCTGAAGAAGCAGAGCACTAGCTTTCCCTGCTGGTCCTTCTGCCGCGTGAGCAGATGCCACTGTTCATCCTGTGCTGACTGTGTTCCTGCGCAGCAGAGAGCAGGCTCTGGACTGATTCCATTCAAATGCTTTTCCTGTATGAAAGTGAGCAGTGAAAGCAACGATGGATGCACCAATGTAAAGGTGTTTGTGTGCTGAACAGGTCCAGCACCAGCTTTCAATCCTGGCTCTTCTGCTGTGGGAGCAGAGGCCAAACGTTCGTGCTGTACTAACTGTGCTGCTGGGCAGCTGAGAGACACCACCTGAGAATTTGGATTCAAATGGACTTTTAGGTATGAAACCGAGGAGAGCCTGCAATGATGGTGACCACGTTGCAAAGCTGCTTGTGTGCTGAAGAGACACAGCACTAGCTTTCCCTGCTGGTCCTTCTGCCGTGTGAGCAGATGCCACTGTTCATTCTGTGCTGAGTGTGTTGCTGCGCAGCAGAGAGCAGGCTCTGGACTGATTCCATTCAAATGCTTTTCCTGTATGAGTGTTAGCAGTGAAAGCAACGATGGAGGCACCAGTATAAAGGGGATTGTGTGCTGAACAGGTCCAGCACCAGCTTTCAATCCTGGCTCTTCTGCTGTGGGAGCAGAGGCCAAACGTTCGTGCTGTACTCACTGTGCTGCTGGACAGCTGAGCGACACCACCTGAGAATTTGGATTCAAATGTACTTTTAGGTAGGAAACCGAGGAGAGACTGCAATGATGGTGACCCCGTTGCAAAGCTGCTTGTGTGCTGAAGAGACACAGCACTAGCTTTCCCTGCTGCTCCTTCTGCATTGTGAGCAGATGCCACTGTTCATTCTGTGCTGACTGTGTTCCTGCGCAGCAGAGAGCAGGCTCTGGACTGATTCCATTCAAAAGCTTTTCTTGCATGAAAGTGAGCAGTGAAAGCAACGATGAATGCACCAATGTAAAAGTGATTGTGTGCTGAACAGGTCCAGCACCAGCTTTCAATCCTGGCTCTTCTGCTGTGGGAGCAGAGGCCAAACGTTCGTGCTGTACTAACTGTGCTGCTGGGCAGCTGAGAGACACCACCTGAGAATTTGGATTCAAATGGACTTTTAGGTAGGAAACCGAGGAGAGACTGCAATGATGGTGACCCCGTTGCAAAGCTGCTTGTGTGCTGAAGAAGCCCAGCACTAGCTTTCCCTGCTGGTCCTTCTGCTGTTTGAGCAGAATCCACTGTTCATTCTGTGCTGAGTGTGTTGCTGCGCAGCAGAGAGCAGGCTCTGGACTGATTCCATTCAAATGCTTTTCCTGTATGAGTGTTAGCAGTGAAAGCAACGATGGAGGCACCAGTATAAAGGGGATTGTGTGCTGAACAGGTCCAGCACCAGCTTTCAATCCTGGCTCTTCTGCTGTGGGAGCAGAGGCCAAACGTTCGTGCTGTACTCACTGTGCTGCTGGGCAGCTGAGACCACCTGAGAATTTGGATTCAAATGGACTTTTAGGTAGGAAACCGAGGAGAGACTGCAATGATGGTGACCCCGTTGCAAAGCTGCTTGTGTGCTGAAGAGACACAGCACTAGCTTTCCCTGCTGCTCCTTCTGCCGTGTGAGCAGATGCCACTGTTCATTCTGTGCTGTGTTGCTGCCAGCAGGGAGCAGGCTCTGGACTGATTCTATTCAAATGCTTTTCCTGTATGAGTGTTAGCAGTGAAAGCAACAATGGACCCACCAATGTAAAGGGGATTGTGTGCTGAACAGGTCCAGCACCAGCTTTCAATCCTGGCTCTTCTGCTGTGGGAGCAGAGGCCAAACGTTCGTGCTGTACTCACTGTGCTGCTGGGCAGCTGAGCGACACCACCTGAGAATTTGGATTCAAATGTACTTTTAGGTAGGAAACCGAGGAGAGACTGCAATGATGGTGACCCCGTTGCAAAGCTGCTTGTGTGCTGAAGAGACACAGCACTAGCTTTCCCTGCTGCTCCTTCTGCTGTTTGAGCAGAATCCACAGTTCATTCTGTGCTGACTGTGTTGCTGCGCAGCAGAGAGCAGGCTCTGGACTGATTCCATTCAAATGCTTTTCCTGTATGAAAGTGAGCAGTGAAAGCAACGATGGAGGCACCAATGTAAAGGGGATTGTGTGCTGAACAGGTCCAGCACCAGCTTTCAATCCTGGCTCTTCTGCTGTGGGAGCAGAGGCCAAACGTTCGTGCTGCACTCACTGTGCTGCTGGGCAGCTGAGACCACCTGAGAATTTGGATTCAAATTGACTTTTAGGTAGGAAACCGAGGAGAGACTGCAATGATGGTGACCCCGTTGCAAAGCTGCTTGTGTGCTGAAGAGACACAGCACTAGCTTTCCCTGCTGCTCCTTCTGCCGTGTGAGCAGATGCCACTGTTCATTCTGTGCTGACTGTGTTGCTGCGCAGCAGAGAGCAGGCTCAGGACTGATTCCATTCAAATGCTTTTCCTGTATGAAAGTGAGCAGTGAAAGCAACGATGGAGGCACCAATGTAAAGGGGATTGTGTGCTGAACAGGTCCAGCACCAGCTTTCAATACTGGCTCTTCTGCTGTGGGAGCAGAAGCCAAACGTTCGTGCTGTACTCACTGTGCTGCTGGGCAGCTGAGAGACACCACCTGAGAATTCGGATTCAAATGGACTTTTAGGTATGAAGCCGAGGAGAGACTGCAATGATGGTGACCCCGTTGCAAAGCTGCTTGTGTGCTGAAGAAGCAGAGCACTAGCTTTCCCTGCTGGTCCTTCTGCCGTGTGAGCAGATGCCACTGTTCATTCTGTGCTGACTGTGTTCCTGCGCAGCAGAGAGCAGGCTCTGGACTGATTCAATTCAAATGCTTTTCCTGTATGAAAGTGAGCAGTGAAAGCAACGATGGAGGCACCAATGTAAAGGGGATTGTGTGCTGAACAGGTCCAGCACCAGCTTTCAATCCTGGCTCTTCTGCTGTGGGAGCAGAGGCCAAACGTTCGTGCTGTACTCACTGTGCTGCTGGACAGCTGAGACCACCTGAGAATTTGGATTCAAATGGACTTTTAGGTAGGAAACCGAGGAGAGACTGCAATGATGGTGACCCCGTTGCAAAGCTGCTTGTGTGCTGAAGAGACACAGCACTAGCTTTCCCTGCTGCTCCTTCTGCCGTGTGAGCAGATGCCACTGTTCATTCTGTGCTGACTGTGTTGCTGCGCAGCAGAGAGCAGGCTCTGGACTGATTCCATTCAAATGCTTTTCCTGTATGAAAGTGAGCAGTGAAAGCAACGATGGAGGCACCAATGTAAAGGGGATTGTGTGCTGAACAGGTCCAGCACCAGCTTTCAATACTGGCTCTTCTGCTGTGGGAGCAGAAGCCAAACGTTCGTGCTGTACTCACTGTGCTGCTGGGCAGCTGAGCGACACCACCTGAGAATTCGGATTCAAATGGACTTTTAGGTATGAAGCCGAGGAGAGACTGCAATGATGGTGACCCCGTTGCAAAGCTGCTTGTGTGCTGAAGAAGCAGAGCACTAGCTTTCCCTGCTGCTCCTTCTGCCGTGTGAGCAGATGCCACTGTTCATTCTGTGCTGACTGTGTTGCTGCGCAGCAGAGAGCAGGCTCTGGACTGATTCCATTCAAATGCTTTTCCTGTATGAAAGTGAGCAGTGAAAGCAACGATGGAGGCACCAATGTAAAGGGGATTGTGTGCTGAACAGGTCCAGCACCAGCTTTCAATCCTGGCTCTTCTGCTGTGGGAGCAGAGGCCAAACGTTCGTGCTGTACTCACTGTGCTGCTGGACAGCTGAGCGACACCACCTGAGAATTTGGATTCAAATGGACTTTTAGGTAGGAAACCGAGGAGAGACTGCAATGATGGTGACCCCGTTGCAAAGCTGCTTGTGTGCTGAAGAAGCCCAGCACTAGCTTTCCCTGCTGGTCCTTCTGCTGTTTGAGCAGAATCCACAGTTCATTCTGTGCTGACTGTGTTGCTGCGCAGCAGAGAGCAGGCTCTGGACTGATTCCATTCAAATGCTTTTCCTGTATGAAAGTGAGCAGTGAAAGCAACGATGGAGGCGCCAATGTAAAGGGGATTGTGTGCTGAACAGGTCCAGCACCAGCTTTCAATCCTGGCTCTTCTGCTGTGGGAGCAGAGGCCAAACGTTCGTGCTGTACTCACTGTGCTGCTGGGCAGCTGAGACCACCTGAGAATTTGGATTCAAATGGACTTTTAGGTATGAAACCGAGGAGAGACTGCAATGATGGTGACCCCGTTGCAAAGCTGCTTGTGTGCTGAAGAGACACAGCACTAGCTTTCCCTGCTGCTCCTTCTGCCGTGTGAGCAGATGCCACTGTTCATTCTGTGCTGACTGTGTTGCTGCGCAGCAGAGAGCAGGCTCTGGACTGATTCCATTCAAATGCTTTTCCTGTATGAAAGTGAGCAGTGAAAGCAACGATGGAGGCACCAATGTAAAGGGGATTGTGTGCTGAACAGGTCCAGCACCAGCTTTCAATACTGGCTCTTCTGCTGTGGGAGCAGAAGCCAAACGTTCGTGCTGTACTCACTGTGCTGCTGGGCAGCTGAGCGACACCACCTGAGAATTCGGATTCAAATGGACTTTTAGGTATGAAGCCGAGGAGAGACTGCAATGATGGTGACCCCGTTGCAAAGCTGCTTGTGTGCTGAAGAAGCAGAGCACTAGGTTTCCCTGCTGGTCCTTCTGCCGTGTGAGCAGATGCCACTGTTCATTCTGTGCTGACTGTGTTCCTGCGCAGCAGAGAGCAGGCTCTGGACTGATTCCATTCAAATGCTTTTCCTGCATGAAAGTGAGCAGTGAAAGCAACGATGGATGCACCAATGTAAAGGTGATTGTGTGCTGAACAGGTCCAGCACCAGCTTTCAATCCTGGCTCTTCTGCTGTGGGAGCAGAGGCCAAACGTTCGTGCTGTACTCACTGTGCTGCTGGGCAGCTGAGAGACACCACCTGAGAATTTGGATTCAAATGGACTTTTAGGTAGGAAACCGAGGAGAGACTGCAATGATGGTGACCCCGTTGCAAAGCTGCTTGTGTGCTGAAGAGACACAGCACTAGCTTTCCCTGCTGCTCCTTCTGCCGTGTGAGCAGATGCCACTGTTCATTCTGTGCTGACTGTGTTGCTGCGCAGCAGAGAGCAGGCTCTGGACTGATTCCATTCAAATGCTTTTCTTGTATGAAAGTGAGCAGTGAAAGCAACGATGAATGCACCAATGTAAAGGTGATTGTGTGCTGAACAGGTCCAGCACCAGCTTTCAATCCTGGCTCTTCTGCTGTGGGAGCAGAGGCCAAACGTTCGTGCTGTACTAAATGTGCTGCTGGGCAGCTGAGAGACACCACCTGAGAATTTGGATTCAAATGGACTTTTAGGTATGAAACCGAGGAGAGACTGCAATGATGGTGACCACGTTGCAAAGCTGCTTTTGTGCTGAAGAGACACAGCACTAGCTTTCCCTGCTGGTCCTTCTGCCGTGTGAGCAGATGCCACTGTTCATTCTGTGCTGTGTTGCTGCCAGCAGGGAGCAGGCTCTGGACTGATTCCATTCAAATGCTTTTCCTGTATGAGTGTTAGCAGTGAAAGCAACGATGGAGGCACCAGTATAAAGGGGATTGTGTGCTGAACAGGTCCAGCACCAGCTTTCAATCCTGGCTCTTCTGCTGTGGGAGCAGAGGCCAAACGTTCGTGCTGTACTAACTGTGCTGCTGGGCAGCTGAGACCACCTGAGAATTTGGATTCAAATGTACTTTTAGGTAGGAAACCGAGGAGAGACTGCAATGATGGTGACCCCGTTGCAAAGCTGCTTGTGTGCTGAAGAGACACAGCATTAGCTTTCCCTGCTGCTCCTTCTGCCGTGTGAGCAGATGCCACTGTTCATTCTGTGCTGACTGTGTTGCTGCGCAGCAGAGAGCAGGCTCTGGACTGATTCCATTCAAATGCTTTTCCTGTATGAAAGTGAGCAGTGAAAGCAACGATGGAGGCACCAATGTAAAGGGGATTGTGTGCTGAACAGGTCCAGCACCAGCTTTCAATCCTGGCTCTTCTGCTGTGGGAGCAGAGGCCAAACGTTCGTGCTGTACTCACTGTGCTGCTGGGCAGCTGAGCGACACCACCTGAGAATTCGGATTCAAATGGACTTTTAGGTATGAAGCCGAGGAGAGACTGCAATGATGGTGACCCCGTTGCAAAGCTGCTTGTGTGCTGAAGAAGCAGAGCACTAGGTTTCCCTGCTGGTCCTTCTGCCGTGTGAGCAGATGCCACTGTTCATTCTGTGCTGACTGTGTTGCTGCGCAGCAGAGAGCAGGCTCTGGACTGATTCCATTCAAATGCTTTTCCTGTATGAAAGTGAGCAGTGAAAGCAACGATGGAGGCACCAATGTAAAGGGGATTGTGTGCTGAACAGTCCAGCACCAGCTTTAAATCCTGGCTCTTCTGCTGTGGGAGCAGAGGCCAAACGTTCGTGCTGTACTAACTGTGCTACTGGGCAGCTGAGACCACCTGAGAATTTGGATTCAAATGGACTTTTAGGTATGAAACCGAGGAGAGACTGCAATGATGGTGACCCCGTTGCAAAGCTGCTTGTGTGCTGAAGAAGCAGAGCACTAGCTTTCCCTGCTGGTCCTTCTGCCGTGTGAGCAGATGCCACTGTTCATTCTGTGCTGACTGTGTTCCTGCGCAGCAGAGAGCAGGCTCTGGACTGATTCCATTCAAATGCTTTTCCTGTATGAAAGTGAGCAGTGAAAGCAACGATGGATGCACCAATGTAAAGGTGATTGTGTGCTGAACAGGTCCAGCACCAGCTTTCAATCCTGGCTCTTCTGCTGTGGGAGCAGAGGCCAAACGTTCGTGCTGTACTCACTGTGCTGCTGGGCAGCTGAGAGACACCACCTGAGAATTTGGATTCAAATGGACTTTTAGGTAGGAAACCGAGGAGAGACTGCAATGATGGTGACCCCGTTGCAAAGCTGCTTGTGTGCTGAAGAGACACAGCACTAGCTTTCCCTGCTGCTCCTTCTGCCGTGTGAGCAGATGCCACTGTTCATTCTGTGCTGACTGTGTTGCTGCGCAGCAGAGAGCAGGCTCTGGACGGATTCTATTCAAATGCTTTTCCTGTATGAGTGTTAGCAGTGAAAGCAACGATGAATGCACCAATGTAAAGGTGATTGTGTGCTGAACAGGTCCAGCACCAGCTTTCAATCCTGGCTCTTCTGCTGTGGGAGCAGAGGCCAAACGTTCGTGCTGTACTAACTGTGCTGCTGGGCAGCTGAGAGACACCACCTGAGAATTTGGATTCAAATGGACTTTTAGGTATGAAACCGAGGAGAGACTGCAATGATGGTGACCCCGTTGCAAAGCTGCTTGTGTGCTGAAGAAGCCCAGCACTATCTTTCCCTGCTGGTCCTTCTGCTGTTTGAGCAGAATCCACAGTTCATTCTGTGCTGACTGTGTTGCTGCGCAGCAGAGAGCAGGCTCTGGACTGATTCCATTCAAATGCTTTTCCTGTATGAAAGTGAGCAGTGAAAGCAACGATGGAGGCACCAATGTAAAGGGGATTGTGTGCTGAACAGGTCCAGCACCAGCTTTCAATCCTGGCTCTTCTGCTGTGGGAGCAGAGGCCAAACGTTCGTGCTGTACTCACTGTGCTGCTGGGCAGCTGAGACCACCTGAGAATTTGGATTCAAATGGACTTTTAGGTAGGAAACCGAGGAGAGACTGCAATGATGGTGACCCCGTTGCAAAGCTGCTTGTGTGCTGAAGAGACACAGCACTAGCTTTCCCTGCTGCTCCTTCTGCCGTGTGAGCAGATGCCACTGTTCATTCTGTGCTGTGTTGCTGCCAGCAGGGAGCAGGCTCTGGACTGATTCTATTCAAATGCTTTTCCTGTATGAGTGTTAGCAGTGAAAGCAACAATGGACCCACCAATGTAAAGGGGATTGTGTGCTGAACAGGTCCAGCACCAGCTTTCAATCCTGGCTCTTCTGCTGTGGGAGCAGAGGCCAAACGTTCGTGCTGTACTCACTGTGCTGCTGGGCAGCTGAGCGACACCACCTGAGAATTTGGATTCAAATGTACTTTTAGGTAGGAAACCGAGGAGAGACTGCAATGATGGTGACCCCGTTGCAAAGCAGCTTGTGTGCTGAAGAGACACAGCACTAGCTTTCCCTGCTGCTCCTTCTGCCGTGTGAGCAGATGCCACTGTTCATTCTGTGCTGTGTTGCTGCGCAGCAGAGAGCAGGCTCTGGACTGATTCCATTCAAATGCTTTTCCTGTATGAAAGTGAGCAGTGAAAGCAACGATGGAGGCACCAACGTAAAGGGGATTGTGTGCTGAACAGGTCCAGCACCAGCTTTCAATACTGGCTCTTCTGCTGTGGGAGCAGAGGCCAAACGTTCGTGCTGTACTCACTGTGCTGCTGGGCAGCTGAGCGACACCACCTGAGAATTCGGATTCAAATGGACTTTTAGGTATGAAACCGAGGAGAGACTGCAATGATGGTGACCCCGTTGCAAAGCTGCTTGTGTGCTGAAGAAGCAGAGCACTAGCTTTCCCTGCTGGTCCTTCTGCCGTGTGAGCAGATGCCACTGTTCATTCTGTGCTGACTTTGTTCCTGCGCAGCAGAGAGCAGGCTCTGGACTGATTCCATTCAAATGCTTTTCCTGTATGAAAGTGAGCAGTGAAAGCAACGATGGATGCACCAATGTAAAGGTGATTGTGTGCTGAACAGGTCCAGCACCAGCTTTCAATCCTGGCTCTTCTGCTGTGGGAGCAGAGGCCAAACGTTCGTGCTGTACTCACTGTGCTGCTGGGCAGCTGAGAGACACCACCTGAGAATTTGGATTCAAATGGACTTTTAGGTAGGAAACCGAGGAGAGACTGCAATGATGGTGACCCCGTTGCAAAGCTGCTTGTGTGCTGAAGAGACACAGCACTAGCTTTCCCTGCTGCTCCTTCTGCCGTGTGAGCAGATGCCACTGTTCATTCTGTGCTGACTGTGTTGCTGCGCAGCAGAGAGCAGCCTCTGGACTGATTCCATTCAAATGCTTTTCTTGTATGAAAGTGAGCAGTGAAAGCAACGATGAATGCACCAATGTAAAGGTGATTGTGTGCTGAACAGGTCCAGCACCAGCTTTCAATCCTGGCTCTTCTGCTGTGGGAGCAGAGGCCAAACGTTCGTGCTGTACTAACTGTGCTGCTGGGCAGCTGAGAGACACCACCTGAGAATTTGGATTCAAATGGACTTTTAGGTATGAAACCGAGGAGAGACTGCAATGATGGTGACCCCGTTGCAAAGCTGCTTGTTTGCTGAAGAGACACAGCACTAGCTTTCCCTGCTGGTCCTTCTGCCGTGTGAGCAGATGCCACTGTTCATTCTGACCTGACTGTGTTGCCTCGCAGCAGAGAGCAGCCTCTGGACTGATTCTATTCAAATGCTTTTCCTGTATGAGTGTTAGCAGTGAAAGCAACGATGGAGGCACCAATGTAAAGGTGATTGTGTGCTGAACAGGTCCAGCACCAGCTTTCAATCCTTGCTCTTCTGCTGTGGGAGCAGAGGCCAAACGTTCGTGCTGTGCTCACTGTGCTGCTGGGCAGCTGAGACCACCTGAGAATTTGGATTCAAATGGACTTTTAGGTAGGAAACCGAGGAGAGACTGCAATGATGGTGACCCCGTTGCAAAGCTGCTTGTGTGCTGAAGAAGCAGAGCACTAGCTTTCCCTGCTGGTCCTTCTGCCGCGTGAGCAGATGCCACTGTTCATCCTGTGCTGACTGTGTTCCTGCGCAGCAGAGAGCAGGCTCTGGACTGATTCCATTCAAATGCTTTTCCTGTATGAAAGTGAGCAGTGAAAGCAACGATGGATGCACCAATGTAAAGGTGTTTGTGTGCTGAACAGGTCCAGCACCAGCTTTCAATCCTGGCTCTTCTGCTGTGGGAGCAGAGGCCAAACGTTCGTGCTGTACTAACTGTGCTGCTGGGCAGCTGAGAGACACCACCTGAGAATTTGGATTCAAATGGACTTTTAGGTATGAAACCGAGGAGAGCCTGCAATGATGGTGACCACGTTGCAAAGCTGCTTGTGTGCTGAAGAGACACAGCACTAGCTTTCCCTGCTGGTCCTTCTGCCGTGTGAGCAGATGCCACTGTTCATTCTGTGCTGAGTGTGTTGCTGCGCAGCAGAGAGCAGGCTCTGGACTGATTCCATTCAAATGCTTTTCCTGTATGAGTGTTAGCAGTGAAAGCAACGATGGAGGCACCAGTATAAAGGGGATTGTGTGCTGAACAGGTCCAGCACCAGCTTTCAATCCTGGCTCTTCTGCTGTGGGAGCAGAGGCCAAACGTTCGTGCTGTACTCACTGTGCTGCTGGACAGCTGAGCGACACCACCTGAGAATTTGGATTCAAATGTACTTTTAGGTAGGAAACCGAGGAGAGACTGCAATGATGGTGACCCCGTTGCAAAGCTGCTTGTGTGCTGAAGAGACACAGCACTAGCTTTCCCTGCTGCTCCTTCTGCATTGTGAGCAGATGCCACTGTTCATTCTGTGCTGACTGTGTTCCTGCGCAGCAGAGAGCAGGCTCTGGACTGATTCCATTCAAAAGCTTTTCTTGCATGAAAGTGAGCAGTGAAAGCAACGATGAATGCACCAATGTAAAAGTGATTGTGTGCTGAACAGGTCCAGCACCAGCTTTCAATCCTGGCTCTTCTGCTGTGGGAGCAGAGGCCAAACGTTCGTGCTGTACTAACTGTGCTGCTGGGCAGCTGAGAGACACCACCTGAGAATTTGGATTCAAATGGACTTTTAGGTAGGAAACCGAGGAGAGACTGCAATGATGGTGACCCCGTTGCAAAGCTGCTTGTGTGCTGAAGAAGCCCAGCACTAGCTTTCCCTGCTGGTCCTTCTGCTGTTTGAGCAGAATCCACTGTTCATTCTGTGCTGAGTGTGTTGCTGCGCAGCAGAGAGCAGGCTCTGGACTGATTCCATTCAAATGCTTTTCCTGTATGAGTGTTAGCAGTGAAAGCAACGATGGAGGCACCAGTATAAAGGGGATTGTGTGCTGAACAGGTCCAGCACCAGCTTTCAATCCTGGCTCTTCTGCTGTGGGAGCAGAGGCCAAACGTTCGTGCTGTACTCACTGTGCTGCTGGGCAGCTGAGACCACCTGAGAATTTGGATTCAAATGGACTTTTAGGTAGGAAACCGAGGAGAGACTGCAATGATGGTGACCCCGTTGCAAAGCTGCTTGTGTGCTGAAGAGACACAGCACTAGCTTTCCCTGCTGGTCCTTCTGCCGTGTGAGCAGATGCCACTGTTCATTCTGTGCTGTGTTGCTGCCAGCAGGGAGCAGGCTCTGGACTGATTCTATTCAAATGCTTTTCCTGTATGAGTGTTAGCAGTGAAAGCAACAATGGACCCACCAATGTAAAGGGGATTGTGTGCTGAACAGGTCCAGCACCAGCTTTCAATCCTGGCTCTTCTGCTGTGGGAGCAGAGGCCAAACGTTCGTGCTGTACTCACTGTGCTGCTGGGCAGCTGAGCGACACCACCTGAGAATTTGGATTCAAATGGACTTTTAGGTAGGAAACCGAGGAGAGACTGCAATGATGGTGACCCCGTTGCAAAGCAGCTTGTGTGCTGAAGAGACACAGCACTAGCTTTCCCTGCTGCTCCTTCTGCCGTGTGAGCAGATGCCACTGTTCATTCTGTGCTGACTGTGTTGCTGCGCAGCAGAGAGCAGGCTCTGGACTGATTCCATTCAAATGCTTTTCCTGTATGAAAGTGAGCAGTGAAAGCAACGATGGAGGCACCAATGTAAAGGGGATTGTGTGCTGAACAGGTCCAGCACCAGCTTTCAATACTGGCTCTTCTGCTGTGGGAGCAGAGGCCAAACGTTCGTGCTGTACTCACTGTGCTGCTGGGCAGCTGAGCGACACCACCTGAGAATTTGGATTCAAATGGACTTTTAGGTAGGAAACCGAGGAGAGACTGCAATGATGGTGACCCCGTTGCAAAGCAGCTTGTGTGCTGAAGAGACACAGCACTAGCTTTCCCTGCTGCTCCTTCTGCCGTGTGAGCAGATGCCACTGTTCATTCTGTGCTGTGTTGCTGCGCAGCAGAGAGCAGGCTCTGGACTGATTCCATTCAAATGCTTTTCCTGTATGAAAGTGAGCAGTGAAAGCAACGATGGAGGCACCAATGTAAAGGGGATTGTGTGCTGAACAGGTCCAGCACCAGCTTTCAATACTGGCTCTTCTGCTGTGGGAGCAGAGGCCAAACGTTCGTGCTGTACTCACTGTGCTGCTGGGCAGCTGAGCGACACCACCTGAGAATTCGGATTCAAATGGACTTTTAGGTATGAAACCGAGGAGAGACTGCAATGATGGTGACCCCGTTGCAAAGCTGCTTGTGTGCTGAAGAAGCAGAGCACTAGCTTTCCCTGCTGGTCCTTCTGCCGTGTGAGCAGATGCCACTGTTCATTCTGTGCTGACTGTGTTGCTGCGCAGCAGAGAGCAGGCTCTGGACTGATTCCATTCAAATGCTTTTCCTGTATGAAAGTGAGCAGTGAAAGCAACGATGGAGGCACCAATGTAAAGGGGATTGTGTGCTGAACAGGTCCAGCACCAGCTTTCAATCCTGGCTCTTCTGCTGTGGGAGCAGAGGCCAAACGTTCGTGCTGTACTCACTGTGCTGCTGGACAGCTGAGCGACACCACCTGAGAATTTGGATTCAAATGTACTTTTAGGTAGGAAACCGAGGAGAGACTGCAATGATGGTGACCCCGTTGCAAAGCTGCTTGTGTGCTGAAGAGACACAGCACTAGCTTTCCCTGCTGCTCCTTCTGCCGTGTGAGCAGATGCCACTGTTCATTCTGTGCTGACTGTGTTCCTGCGCAGCAGAGAGCAGGCTCTGGACTGATTCCATTCAAAAGCTTTTATGTATGAAAGTGAGCAGTGAAAGCAACGATGAATGCACCAATGTAAAAGTGATTGTGTGCTGAACAGGTCCAGCACCAGCTTTCAATCCTGGCTCTTCTGCTGTGGGAGCAGAGGCCAAACGTTCGTGCTGTACTAACTGTGCTGCTGGGCAGCTGAGAGACACCACCTGAGAATTTGGATTCAAATGGACTTTTAGGTATGAAACCGAGGAGAGACTGCAATGATGGTGACCCCGTTGCAAAGCTGCTTGTGTGCTGAAGAAGCCCAGCACTAGCTTTCCCTGCTGGTCCTTCTGCTGTTTGAGCAGAATCCACAGTTCATTCTGTGCTGACTGTGTTGCTGCGCAGCAGAGAGCAGGCTCTGGACTGATTCCATTCAAATGCTTTTCCTGTATGAAAGTGAGCAGTGAAAGCAACGATGGAGGCACCAATGTAAAGGGGATTGTGTGCTGAACAGGTCCAGCACCAGCTTTCAATCCTGGCTCTTCTGCTGTGGGAGCAGAGGCCAAACGTTCGTGCTGTACTCACTGTGCTGCTGGGCAGCTGAGACCACCTGAGAATTTGGATTCAAATGTACTTTTAGGTAGGAAACCGAGGAGAGACTGCAATGATGGTGACCCCGTTGCAAAGCTGCTTGTGTGCTGAAGAGACACAGCACTAGCTTTCCCTGCTGGTCCTTCTGCCGTGTGAGCAGATGCCACTGTTCATTCTGTGCTGTGTTGCTGCCAGCAGGGAGCAGGCTCTGGACTGATTCTATTCAAATGCTTTTCCTGTATGAGTGTTAGCAGTGAAAGCAACAATGGGAGGCACCAATGTAAAGGGGATTGTGTGCTGAACAGGTCCAGCACCAGCTTTCAATCCTGGCTCTTCTGCTGTGGGAGCAGAGGCCAAACGTTCGTGCTGTAATAACTGTGCTGCTGGGCAGCTGAGCGACACAACCTGAGAATTTGGATTCAAATGTACTTTTAGGTAGGAAACCGAGGAGAGACTGCAATG
Organism: Pezoporus flaviventris; assembly: GCF_033815535.1. Taxonomy (NCBI): domain Eukaryota; kingdom Metazoa; phylum Chordata; class Aves; order Psittaciformes; family Psittacidae; genus Pezoporus; species Pezoporus flaviventris. The sequence continues at coordinate 243,170 of NW_026892833.1, forward strand.
ATGGTGACCCCGTTGCAAAGCTGCTTGTGTGCTGAAGAGACACAGCACTAGCTTTCCCTGCTGCTCCTTCTGCCGTGTGAGCAGATGCCACTGTTCATTCTGTGCTGACTGTGTTGCTGCGCAGCAGAGAGCAGGCTCTGGACTGATTCCATTCAAATGCTTTTCCTGTATGAAAGTGAGCAGTGAAAGCAACGATGGAGGCACCAATGTAAAGGGGATTGTGTGCTGAACAGGTCCAGCACCAGCTTTCAATCCTGGCTCTTCTGCTGTGGGAGCAGAGGCCAAACGTTCGTGCTGTACTCACTGTGCTGCTGGGCAGCTGAGCGACACCACCTGAGAATTCGGATTCAAATGGACTTTTAGGTATGAAGCCGAGGAGAGACTGCAATGATGGTGACCCCGTTGCAAAGCTGCTTGTGTGCTGAAGAAGCAGAGCACTAGGTTTCCCTGCTGGTCCTTCTGCCGTGTGAGCAGATGCCACTGTTCATTCTGTGCTGACTGTGTTCCTGCGCAGCAGAGAGCAGGCTCTGGACTGATTCCATTCAAATGCTTTTCCTGTATGAAAGTGAGCAGTGAAAGCAACGATGGATGCACCAATGTAAAGGTGATTGTGTGCTGAACAGGTCCAGCACCAGCTTTCAATCCTGGCTCTTCTGCTGTGGGAGCAGAGGCCAAACGTTCGTGCTGTACTCACTGTGCTGCTGGGCAGCTGAGAGACACCACCTGAGAATTTGGATTCAAATA